>NW_022630088.1:3598527-3694368 GCF_010909765.2 Amblyraja radiata | reverse complement strand
GTTTGGAATTCTGAAGTAGGTTAAATGTCTCTCACGCTTATCCCGATTTTCATAATCATTTACAGCGCCAAAAAATGTACACTTTTGGCGGTTTTTAACGGGCCCGCTACGCTGGAAACAATGGTAAGTGCTCACCTGCAGTTAATCACGTGTACTCCAGTTGGCGTTGCGTGGCAACAGTTCGGGTCACGGGTCGTGACCTCGACAGCCGTGTAACCTCCCTATAATGGCCAACATGCCATTCGCTCTCTTCACTGCCTCCTGTACCTGCATGCTTACTTTCATTGACTGATGAACAAGGACCCCCAGAACCCGTTGTACTTCCTCTTTTCCTAACTTGACACCATTTAGATAATCATCTGCCTTCCTGTTTTTTTACACCAAAGTGCATAACCTCACCTTTATCCACATTAAACATCATCTGCCATGCATCTGCCCACTCACCCAATCTGTCCAAGTCACTCCACCCAGCTTTGTGTCATAGAACAACATAGAACAACATAGAAAATAGATGCAGGAGGAGGCTGTGATCATGGCTGATCGTCCCCTGTCAATAACCCGTGCCTGCCTTTTCCCCGTATCCCTTGACTACACAGGCCCCTAGAGCTCTACCCAACTCTCTCTTAAATCCATCCAGTGAATTGGCCTCCTCTGCCCCCCTGTGGAAGGGAATTCCATAAATTCACAACTCTCTCTGTGAAAAAGTTTTTTCTCACCTCAGTCTTAAATGATCTACCCTTTATTCTAAGACTGTGGCCCCTGGTTCTGGACTCGCCCAACATTGGGAACCTTTTTCCTGCATCTAGCTTGTCCAGATAATGTATATGTTTCTATAAGATGCCCCCTCATCCTTCTAAACTCCAGTGAATACAAGCCTAGTATTTTCAATCTTTCCTCATATGACAGTCCCGCCATCCCTGGGATCAATCTCGTGAACCTTCGCTGCACTGCCTCAATCACAAGGATGTCCTTCCTCAAATTAGGAGACCAAAACTGTACACAGTACTCCAGATGTGGTCTCACCAGAGCCCTATACAACTGCAGAAGAACCTCTTTACTCCTATACTGAAATCCTCTTGTTATTAAGGCCAATATTCCATTAGCTTCCTTCACAGCCTGCTGTACCTGTAAGCCAACTTTCAGTGACCGGTGTACAAGGACGCCCATGTCTCGCTGCAGCTCCCCCTTACCTAAACTAACCCCATTGAGATAATTATCTGCCCCCTTGTTTTTGCCGCCAAAGTGGATAACCTCACATTTATCTATATGATACTTCATCTGCCCATTTACTCAACCTGTCCAGGTAACCCTGCAACCTCCTAAACATCATCTTCATAGCTCACACTGCCACCCAGCTTTGTGTCATCCGCAAGCTTGCTAGTGTTGCTCCTAATTCCCTCTTCCAAATCATTAATATATATGGTAAACCGTTGCGGCCCCAACATCGAGCCTTGTGGCACATCACTCGCCACTGCCTGCCATTCTGAAAATGACCCGTTCACTCCTACTCTTTGCTTCCGGTCTGCCAACCAATTTTCTATCCATGTCAACACCCTAGCCCCCAATACCATGTGCTCTAAGTTTAGTCACCAGTCTCCCGTGCGGGACCTTATCAAAAGCTTTCTGAAAGTCTGGATACACTACATCCACTGGCCCCACTTCATCCATTTTACTTATTCCATCCTCAAAATATTCCAGAAGATTAGTTCAGCATGATTTCCCTTTCATAAATCCATGTTGACTTGGGCCTTTACTGCTAATCCTTTGATCTGCAATTTTTCAAATGTTACCTTGAATCCCAGGTCTCTGGTGGTGAGGCAGTAACTGTACCGTTGTGCCAGTGTGCCGCGAAGAATTATATAACGGTTTCCTCCGCCATAAACACACCTAATATGCTTGCAATGTCCTGTTTCCAGCTTGTTGACCCTCTGTGTTCCCCTCCTGCAGGAGGGAGAGACGGGGACGTGAGTGACCATTGAGGGCGGCCAGGGTGCCGGTGAGGCCCCCCACATCTGCTCGGTGTGTGGGCTGAGCTTCGAGGAGCTGAGCTTCGATGGAGGACCACATGACGGGGCACAACAAGGAGAAGCGTTATGCGTGCGACGTGTGTGGCAAGGCCTGTCAGTGCCCGAGCAAGCTGGAAACCCATCGGCGGGTTCACACGGGAGAACGCCCCTTCGACTGCTTGGAGTGCGGCAAGAGCTTCACAAGCTCCGGTATCCTGCGGCACAACCGCGTGCACTCCAGCGAGAGGCCCTTCACCTGCTCAGACTGCGGCAAGAGCTTCAAGATGGCGAATGAGCTAAAGACACACTGGCGGGTGCACACGGGCGAGAAGCCCTATTGCTGCTCCACCTGCGACATGAGCTTTGTCCGGTTGTCGGGGATACGGCAGCACCGGCGGGTGCACAGCAGTGAGCGGCCCTTCATCTGCTCCGACTGCGGCAAAGGCTTCAAGTCGTCCAATCACCTGAAGAGCCACAGGCGCCTGCACACCGGCGCGCACCCTTACACCTGCAGCAAATGCGGCAACAGCTTCATCCGCTCCAGCAACCTGCTGAAGCACCAACGCATCCACACCGGCCTGCGCCCCTACAGCTGCGCCAAGTGCGGCAAGGGCTTCACCCAGTCCAGTCACCTGCTGGTGCACCAGCGCACCCACACCGGCGAGAGCATCCACACCGGGGAGCGACCCTACACCTGCAGAAACTGCGGCAAGAGCTTTACCCACTCCAACAAGCTGCCGGTGCACCAGCGCACCCACACCGGCGAGCGTCCCTGCACCTGCGCCCAGTGCGGCAAGGGCTTCACCCGCTCCGCCAACCTGCTGTCCCACCAGCAGTTGCACGCTGGCGACCGTCCCATCCCCAGCCCGGTGTGTGGAGAGCGCTTTTACATGGCCCCCCACGCGTGCACACCAGTGGCCAGCCCTACGACAAATGATCTTATAGCAGAGCAAGATGGCCGACCCCCAGGCAAAACGCGTAGTTACGGTCATGGGCAGATTCATGGGCGATTATAGGAGCCATTTTAGCAACCAGCCTCCGCCACCTTGTTCCAACATCTTGCTTCGCCATCTTGCTTCCGGCCAAAGATCGGATCTTTGCTTCCGCCTCCGCTCCCGTATCTTCGCAAGCCTTTGACTTGGGCGGGGAGAGGGGGTGCGTGGACCGGCGCAGCGGGGAGAGAGGAGGGGAGAAGTGCAAGAGGGGTAGTTGTGGAGCAGGAGGTCTGGGTAGGGCCGGGGGAGGGAGAGAGCAAAGATCTTATAGCGGAGCTCCGCTATAAGATCTTTGGGAGAGAGAGGTGGGGCAGGGGCCAGGGTGCAGAGAGCATGGGGAGAGATGTGGGGTTGGGGGCTGGTGTGTTAAGGGACAACAGCCTAGGAGGGAGGGATACATTGTAGTGTGGGTGGAGGCGAGGGAGTGCCGGGGGGGGGGGGGGGGGGGGGGGTGGGGGTGGGGGGTGGGGGGGGGGGAGTTGAGGGGTGGGATAGGGCCTAATGTGTGTGAAGTTGCGGGGTGGTTTACAATGTTTATTATTTAATGTCCCTTGTCTAGTCTGAAATAAAGTTCATCATTTGATATAAAAATCAGAAGAAATATAATTGTGTGTGTTATATGATTATTAACATTTATATCACATTCATGTATGTGTGTTTATAAACATTTTATTCTATAAGAAGAATTAACAGAAGGATGAACTAACAGAATTATGAATCTGACCATACATCACGCACAAAAGACGTCCCCCCGCAATTTGATTACCCTGCGAGTCAGGTAGGGTCGGGTAGGCTCCGGTTACTACAAAATCAACTCAAACACAGCTTATGAGCCATTTAAAAAGAAATGATTTAAAAAACATTAAAAAAGACAATTACCAGTCAAATTTTATTCTTGTCAAGTATTAACAGAAGTATGAACTGACAGAATAATGAATCTAACTTTATATCACACACACAAACTGTTGCCCGGCAACGTTGATTACTCTGGTCGGATAGGTACCGGTTGCTAAAATGGGCGGTTAAAAATGCCCAGGATCCCCTCCGTAGCGTACTACACGTCAGCCCATTGCATTTCGCAGGAGTGGCCTATCTTGCTCCGCTATAGGATCTTTGCTACGACTGCCCGTACTGCGGTGAGGAGTTTGACGGCTCGAGGGGGTTGCGGTAGCACCGGCGGACCCACGCCGGCGAGCAGCTGCTCCCACTGTGACAAGAGAGCGCGGGGGCTGCGGGAGCACCAGCGGATACACACCGGAGAGAGACCCTTTGTGTGCACTGAGTGTGGCCAGGGCTTCACCCGCATGTCCAGCCTGTGGCAGCACCAGCGTACCCACAGCGGTGAGCGTCCCTTCCCCTGCCTGTTCTGTGGCAAGGCCTTTGCCCGCTCCTCCAGCCTGCTGGCACACCGCCACATGGATAGATATGCGCTGTTTTGGTAGACACAAAATACTGGAAGAAATGGGTAACGTTTCGGGTCGTTTCTTCAGTCACCCATATGTTCTCTCCAGAGATGCTCCCTGTCCCGCTGAGTTACTCCAGCACTTTATGTCCGTTTTTGTAAACCAGCATCTGCAGTTCCTTGTTTTTAAACCATTCTGGTTAACCATCTCTGCACCTTCCCCAAAGCCTCCACATCAGTCCTGTAACGGTGTGACCAGAACTGTATGCAATACTCCAAATGCTACCAGACCAATGTCCCTTAAAGCTGCACATATACAGTCCTCTCTCCCCTCTCCCCGCACTCCCCCCCAATCGTGCACAAATTCTCTCCACTCCACCCTCTCGTGCCCCCCTCCTCTCTCTCACACAAACACTACCTCTCTCTCTCTCTCACTCTCTCTCTCTCTCTCTCTATCTCCTCTCTCTCTCTCTCTCACACACACACACACATACACACACACACACACACAGTCCCACTCTATCACACATGCTCCCTCTCTCTCTCTCACACACACTCTCTCACGCACACTCACTCACGCACACACACCAAACACCTCCGCTCGGTTCGCAATAAACAACCTGATCTCCCGGTGGCTCAGCACTTCAACTCCCCCTCCCATTCCGAATCCGACCTTTCTGTCCTGGGCC
The DNA here is from genome assembly GCF_010909765.2 of Amblyraja radiata. Lineage (NCBI taxonomy): Eukaryota > Metazoa > Chordata > Chondrichthyes > Rajiformes > Rajidae > Amblyraja > Amblyraja radiata. Next base: position 3,689,276 of record NW_022630088.1, on the reverse strand, counting down.
TCCTCCATGGCCAGAGTGAGGCCCATCGTAAATTGGAGGAGCAGCACCTCATATTTCGCTTGGGCAGTTTGCACTCCAGCGGGATGAACATTGACTTCTCTAATTTCAGATAGTCCCTACTTTCTCCTCCCCTACCCAGCTCTCCGTCAGCTCACTGGCTCCAACTCTTCATTTCTTCTTCCCGCCTCCCCCACCCTCACATCAGTCTGAAGAAGGGTTTCGACCCGAAACGTTGCCTATTTCCTTCGCTCCATAGATGCTGCCTCACCCGCTGAGTTTCTCCAGCACTTTTGTCTCCCTTCGATTTTCCAGCATGTGATGTATATGTAAATGCCAGTGTCCCTTTAATATAAAGGGCTCGTGATCGAGAGCAGGTGACCTTGGAGAAGTGTCCGTGAGTGATTCAGATTAAATCTTACTTACAAGATGTCAGACGTTGTTTTCTTTGTGCTAATCACATTAGGGCCTTATGTGGTCTCAAACATTACATTGTGTCAAAGTTAAAAAAAAACTAAAGAAAAGAATGGCAGGACTCAAGCCTCCCGACCACTCTCCATGCAAGGAAACTTGGCTAATAATTATAAGGACTGGATAAGGGCATTCCAGCTGTATGAGACTGCAACAGAACTAACAAATAAACCAGATAAGATTCGCTGTGCAACATTCCTCCACGTAGCCGGGCCGGCAGCTCAGGAGATTTATGACACCTTTGAGTTTGCCAGGAGGAAACTGACAAAATACAACCGCTGAAGAATAAGTTTCAGACATACTGTGAACCAAAAAAGAACTTAATTGTCCAATGATATATCTTTAATACACGTAACAGCGGCGAGGGGAGACCTTCTCCAGCTACCTGACTGCAGTGAAGTCTTTAGCCAAAGATTGTGAGTTTGGCATTATCCATGACTCATTGCTACGAGACAGAATTGTCTGCGGCATCACCAGCCAGCCGCTCCGGGAAAAACTACTACAATGCGATGATTTAATACTGGAAAAACGCAGTGACATGTGTCTGATAGCTGAAGCAGCAGCCGAACCGATGAAGCAGATTGCCCCAACCGCCATCGACACCGAAGAGACAGTTGATTATGTGAAACGGGACAGCGCCAGTCGACCTTGGGGCCGAGGCTGGGATTCGCGACCCAGCCAACCACAGACAGAAATCCGTGATTCTGGTAAGGATACCGTCTGCCGGTCATGCACCCGCGGGCATAAAGGCAACTACTGCCCTGCTCAGTACATGAGATGTTATACCTGCGGAGAGATTGGACATCTTTCCAGATCCCCCGACTGCCCGGTAAATGGAGCACCCAACAGCCGCCCACGTCCCCGACAATATGACCGGCGAATCAGCCAAAAGGCTGGGGACTGGAGCCGTGACGTCCGCAACGTCGAGTTCCAGATGAACGCCTCACCGCTGCCTGAGCCAGTGGACGACGAGGTTGATGTATTCTACATTGACGCCGTGACTGATGCTGTGATTGGGTCGACGTGTGAATGGGGACAGATGTGCAGCATCAACAATGTGAACATTGAGTTCAAACTTGACTCTGGAGCTCAAGTGGACATCCTGCCAGAGCACTTGTTCAGAAAGACTGGTCTTGACTTACTGAAGACGGACGTGACACTGAGGTCCTACTCTGGACATACAATGAAGCCCGTGGGGCAGGCAAAAGAGAACGTGAAAGTAGGTAAGATAGAACACAGGGTTGTCTTTCAAATAGTGAGGGGGAATGTGAAACCCATATTTGGGAAACTAACGTGTGAAAAGTTAGGGCTTCTTGTGCGAAAGGAGGCGGTTGATAGCGTGAGTGCGAGCCCATCATACACTGCAAGGATCATTGAGGAAAACCGTGAGATTTTCCAAGGGCTGGGAAGGCTAAAAAGACATGAGTACAACATAGCGCTGCAAGAGAACGTGCAACCTAAGCAAAACCCGCCACGCACTATCCCCTATAAGATCAGGGATAAGGCCAAAGCCGAATTAGAGCGCATGGAAAGCTTGGGAGTCATAAAGCCCGTGAGTGAACCGACAGTTTGGGTGAATTCAATGACTGTGGTTAGCAAACCTAATGGTGAAGTTCGCATATGCCTTGACCCACGTGACCTCAATGCGGCCATTTGTAGGGAGCATTTCCCAATGCCGACGTTCGAGAACATTGCAGCCCGCATGCTGAAGACAGAATGGTTCTCCAAATTTGACGCTACAAGTGGGTACTGGCAGTTCCCACTGAGCGATGACAGCTCGCGTCTGACCACATTTAATACTCCCTTTGGGAGATACCGATACCTCGTGCTTCCATTTCAGATCCAGATTCAGATTATTTAATGACCACACAGTCAAGCTGGTGGAATTCATATTCAGTACAGGATGTTACACACTAGGCTGATTCCCGTCAAACATAACATAAAACACAACAACATACAGTATACAGTACATGCACGAGGTGGCTATGTGATATTGTCATAGGGTGTTCAGAGTTCGAATTGCATATGGATAGAAACTGTTTTTAAATCGTGATGTTTTGGCAGGCAGTGAGCTGTAGCGCCTTCCTGACGGCAGCAGGTGGAAGATGTGGTGAGCTGGGTGGGAGGGATCAGAAATGATTTTCTTCACCCTTGACACGGACCGTTTGAGATTGAGTGATTCTATTGATGGGAGGGGAGTGCTGATGATTTTGGATGCTTTGTTGACAATGCGCTGTAGTTTATTACGGGAGTGAGTGTCTAAACTGCTGTACCAAACTGTTATTGATGAAGTGAGCATGCTTTGGATGAATGCTGTGTAAAATCGGATTAGGAGATGTTTCCTCACTCTGAACTTCTTGAACTGGCGGAGAATGAAGAGTATTTGGTTGGCTTTTTTATAAATGTGATCTGAATTGATTTTCCATTTGAGGTCATTGCTTATGTGAGTGCCAAGAAATTTGAATGAGTCAGTGGTGGATATGGGTTCGCCAGAGATGAGTAGGGGGGTCTTGGGTTGTGCCTTACGTCTGAGATCAACGATAAGTTCATGTGTCTTTGATGTGTTGAGTTGGAGGTTATTGTCTGTGCACCAAGTGACTGCTTTGTGTGTTTGAGTGCGGTATTCTGTTTCGTTGTTGCTAGAGATGAGACCAATGATGGTTGTGCCATTTGCGTATTTATATATTTTGACTGAACTATACTGGGATGTGAGTTGATTTGTATAGAGTGAGAATAACCAGGGTGACAAGACGCAGCCCTGAGGGGCTCCTGTACTGAGGTGCAGAGGGTGAGATGTGGTGTTGTGTATCTTCACCCTTTGTTGTCTGTTCCAAAGGAAGCTATAGATCCAGTGACAGATGCAGGGGTCAATTTGGAATCTCATCCGCAAGTGAGATTTGGCAGCGGGCGATGCAGGAAGAGTTTGGCGATTTACAAGGGGTGGAGATAGTTGTCGACGACATTCTCGTTTGGGGTGTGAACGCAACACAACATGACGCAAGGGTGAAAGCCCTACTCAAACGGGTGAAAGAATCCGTTCTAAAGCTCAATTCCCGAAAGTCGGTAATGCGCTCAAATGAGATTGAATATGTGGGACACGTCATCTCGCAAGCAGGCGTGTCACCAAGTCCATCTCGTGTCAGCAGCATGCTACAAATGCCATACCCGACAAACAAGGCTGAAGTGCAAACGTTCTTGGGGATGGTGACATACATGGCTAAGTTTATTCCGAACCTCTCAGAGATCACCGCCCCACTTAGACAGCTAACAGAAAAGGGAATAGCGTGGCATTTTGAGCAGAAGCACAGACATGCAGTAGACAAGCTGAAATGTCTTCTCAGTTCACCACCCATACTCAAACTGTACGATGTGAACGCGCCCGTGTCAATTGCCACAGATGCTTCCAACAGCGGATTTGGTGCGGTCCTGATGCAAGACGAGAGACCTGTTGCATACGCATCACGACGTGTGAACGCGGCCGAGCGCAACTATGCAACTATAGAGAAGGAGCTGTGCTCCATACTGTATGCATGCAGAAAGTTTCATGACTTCATTGTTGGTCAGTGCACAGTAATTCTTACTGACCACAAGCCATTAGTAGGTTTGCTCGCCAAGCCACTACACAAATTAAGCCCCAGACTCCAACGCACGCGAATGCACCTGCTACGGTACGGCCTGGAAATACGGTGGAAGCCGAGACGTGAAATGTTTGTCCCCGATGCCCTGAGCCGGCTGCCCAGTGCAAACACACCTGCGGAAGAGTACACCGCACTGCCGAACGTGATACATGCTGTAGAAGCCATCCTACACATGTCAGACGAGCGCCTTGCGCAGTTCAAGGCTGAAACAAAGAAAGATCGAACCCTAACACTGTTGTGCGAGTATATAAGGTTGTGCTAGTCACAACAGAGCCTTACGTGGTCTCAAACATTACACAGCATCTGCAGTACCATCTTAGGCATTTTAAATTGGTTTTTTTAAGAAAGATTTGATACATTTGTGTCTTACATAACAAATAAAGCAAGTTTATCCTGACCTCACTGTGAAATAATTTAATTTGGTCCGTAAATTAAAAATGGAGATTTGCTGAAAAACAGAAAGCAGTCAAATTTAAAAGAGATTTTTCCCAGCAGAATAAAGTCTGGGAAAATCTTAGAAGCTTGGTTAATACTAATCACTGAAACAATGTATTAACAATGTATTAACAATGTTAGAGATGTATTGTCTGGGCACAGCACCATACTAGATATCTGTCTGAACTGCCTGTGCCAGCTAAGGACAAGGTAGTGGCTTTCATCCAAGTATTACAAGCTTGTTTTCGTTCACAGACGGATGCCCATTCTGGATCCAAGATGGAAGTCACTTGAAAACAAAATGGAGTTAGTTGTCCTTCCGGAATGGGCAACTGTACTGAAGCTGTGCCAAGATTTGAGAATAAGGCTGACATTGCGAATATATGGGTCCAGCCTCCCTTGTTTCCCTCAGGCTACAGATCTTTCACTCATATTTAGGTGTGTTTTATTGATAAGAAAATGTATAATTACCCTAACTTTCCTTTGTTCTTTGAGTGGAGCCCGGGAAGCACGGAGCAACGTGTGTGCTCTTTGTAGATCTCGCCACTCCCGTCTGGCAAATTAATTAAGAGATCGCTTTGATTTACCTATAACAATTTTGTTGCTGTCTGCTTTCTTTAAGAGACGAACTTTGACACCTGTGCTCTTTGGAATTCTTCAGAATTAAGGTTGTGCTATCAATAATGAAAGAAAATGCCAACCATCTCCAGAAATGATAAGACATTATTCTCGCCTCCATGCATATCTGTAGCCGTAGGGCAGGAAGGCACCTACCCCTACTTCAAAGATAGTTCCTGCACTTGGCAATATCGTTTGGTGTTTGGCGGCTGAAATGAAGCGGCGGGGTTATAGACAGCCCGGCACCCGGGTGAATCACCCCGTGTGGGGGTCCGGGGGCTGAATCACCCCGGTGTGTGGGTCGGGGGAGTCGGGTGAATCACCCTGGTAGGTGGGCTGTGGTGCTGGTGCAGCGCGGTCAGTGACTCTGGGTGGGTGGAGGGACCAGACTGTCCCCAACTCTGCTGCAGCTGACGGGGATGTTGCTGGGTTTATGGCCCCGTGTGTCCGCTGCCCGGAGCCGCGGCCCCGCTCCACCCAGCCCCGTGTGTGTGCGCTGCCGACCCACAGCCCGTGACAGTGCGGTGGGAGCCAGCCCAGCTTGGGGGAGTAAGGGATGGGAGCCCCTGTCCCACCTAGGAAACCTGAACTGAAACCTTTGGTGACCTTGCGCCCCACCCAAGGTTTCCGTGAGGTTCCCGGAGGTTTTGGTCACTCTCCCTAATGGTCGAAAGTGGTTTCCGCGTAGTCGAGGTTTCTTCTATGTTCCTGCGATTATTTTAACAAATTCAAAACCGGCCTCGACTAAAAATAGGTTGCCGTTTGGTCGAAGCCAGTGGAGTGGGGTCGCTATTTACTTACAGGCAGTCGAAGGCAATCTTCTTTGCTGACCGGCCATTTTGATTGGCTCCTTGGAGTTTTCAGCAAATATCCTATAGGACATTTGGTTTTCTGGAATCAGAAGAACCGCCGGTAGGTCAAATGCCCGCTAACTTTATTAAACTTCTTAAAACTGACCCCACTCCCTCTTCCCGCCCCCCCCCCACACCTTCTCTCCCCCTCCCTTTTTTTTACTACCCCTTCTCTCCCCTTATCCCTCCTTCTCTCCCCCCTTCTCTGTCCTTCTCTCCCTTCTTTCTCCTTCTCCCCCCCCCCTCCCGCGCTCTCTAACGGACTCACGGTGCTCTGTGGCAGCCGTTTACTTTCCTATTCATCGCGCAGACAGCGCTCTTCCACTGTCCCTGACCCCCACCTTCGCGCTGTGTGTGTGTGTGTGTGTGTGGGTACGCGCGCTCGCGGTCGGTAGCAAAGATCCTGTAGGATCTTTGGTCAGTAGATGCAGCTCACGCTTCGGTCGAGGCTTTCCAGGCAAGTGAACAAAACCTCTGGCGACTCATGGAAACCTTGGGTGGGGCGCAAGGTCATCAGAGGTTTCCGTTCAGGGTTCCTAAGTGGGACAAGGGAGGGACGGGACGTGGGCAGCTTGGAGGAATAAGGGGAATGGGATGTAGCCAGTTTGGAGGATTAACGAATGGGGTTATTCACCTAGGGGGGTACCGGATGGGATGTAACCAGCTTGGGGATAAGGTGTGGAGGTGGCCAGTCTGGGGGGATGAGAGATGGGATGTCGCCAGGTTGGGGGAGTAAGGAATGGGAGGTAGGCAACTTGAGGAAGTAAGGAGAATCAGAGGACGCCAGCTTGGGGGAGTAAGGGGAATCAGATGTCGCTAGCTTGGCGGTGTAAGGAGAATTAGAGGTCGCCAGCTTGGGGGAGCAAGGAGAATCAGAGGTCGCCAGCTTGGGGGAGTAAGGGGAATGGGAGGTAGCCAGCTTGGTGGAGTAAGTTTGTTCTGCCCATTGACCCAGAGGTGTTGAAATCGCCCATTCACACGCAGCCGCCAGAGCAAACAGTGCAAATAAAGTGATGACAAACGCAATAAATGCAATATCCAGTGCAAGATTGTGTTGCACAAAGCCCGGGGTAGCACGGACGAGAGGGGCCGAAGGGCCTATCTCCGGGCAGGGCGACCACCGACGATGTCCGTGTGGAGTTTGCACGATTCCCCCTCCGTGGTGGACCAGATGCGGGTCGGGACAGGGGAGGCGAGCTCAGCCTTCCAAGCCTCATTCCAAACTCAGCCTTCCTCCCGCGCATCCTAGCCCCGACGGGCCGAGTGCCGCCTCTTTCCTCCCCGGACAACAACTGAGGGGGAAAAACACAGACAAAACCTCTTCCAACGACCCGAATCCCACAGGGAATGCCCCTGTCCTGTCTTTGAATTCAAGCCGTCACAATTGTGCACGATCGGTCAGCATTATCATGTTTTTAATATATAGACGAAAGCTGATCAAGTTCAAGTTTTGCTAGCCCTTGCTGTCTCCTCCCCTTCCTTAACCCTCGAGTTGTCTCCTCCCATCCCCCCGCCCTCGGGCTATCCTCCTCCCTTTTTCCTTCCTTCCCCCCCACCTCCCATCAGTCCGAAGAAGGGTTTCGGCCCGAAACGTCGCCTATTTCCTTCGCTCCATAGATGCTGCTGCACCCGCTGAGTTTCTCCAGCATTTTTGTGTACCGTTGATCTTCCAGCATCTGCAGTTCCTTCTTGAACACAAGTTCAAGTTGGAATTTATTGTCACATGCACCAATTAAGGTCCAGTGATATTTGAGTTACCATACAGCCATATTGAGTAAAAAGCAACAAGACACACAGCCACAGAAAATATAATCTAACATAAACATCCACCACAGCGGAATCCACATTCCTCACAGTGATGGAAGGTAATAAAGTTCAATCATCTTCCCCTTTTGTTCACCCGTGGTCGGGGCTGTTGAACCCTTCGCATTCGCCGCTGGCTGCCGACACACTACATAAATGTCCCTTTAAACTTCCGTGATCCAAAGACATCCTCATGAAGAAGGCCTACGCTTGGACAGCTATCCAGCCAGAAGATGCAAAAGCATTGCGGGAGTTTGCGATATTTCTTAGAATTATGAAAGAAATGACTTCCCTCTTAGACCACATGCAAGAAATGAATGTTGTTAGCAATATGAAAATGGTCACTCTAAAACTGTCCTATAGACTTAGAGAAAAGATAAAGCTGGTCTGTTAAAGGAAATTGAGAATGGAGAGGCCATCCTTCCTGATCTGGGGAACTTCATAGAAAAGGAAGTACGGTTCATGTCAAATTTACGCTATGGGAGTATTCAAGTTCCTAAACCAATCGCAACTGTCAAAGGTTCTACCTTTACTAAAACAAAAGGAAGATCAGGACCTAAGGGAAGTAGTTTTGATTCCGCTGTAAATACCTGCAGAAACGAAAGACCAAAAGGAAGAAGTTACATCTACTGTTAAACCAAGATGGTTCTGCTTGTCATCCAGCGAGAAGACAGAGGAATGACAAAGAGATGGTCCACGATGGAAGGGAAGGGGGGATGTCGATGACTGGTCAGCTCGGACCTTGCATCCCATCCAAAGAATGGTCACAGCATTCTTGACAGGGCCAAGGAGAGCTTGTAATAGGAACACTTCTACATCCGTTTCTCACCACGAATGGCTGACCTGCTGAGTTCTACCGGCACTTTGGAGGGGAATGGACAGGTGACGTGTCGGGCCTGGACCCTTCTTTGGACTAATGGAGTCGGGGGAGAAAGCTGGAAAAAAGAGATGGGGTCGGGACAGACTCCACGACTTGATTAGGAGGGGGAGTTTCCTTAATTTGGAGAATTCAATGTTCATGTCATTGGGCTGTCAGCTATGAGGTGCTGTTCCTCCAATTTGCGTGTCACCTCACTCTGGCAATGGAGGAGGCCCAGGACAAAAACATCAGTGTGGGAGTGGAAAGGGAGTTAAAATAGTTGGCAACCGGGAGATCCAGCAGGTCTTGGCAGACTGAGCACAAGTGTAAGGTGAAATACATCCTGATACAATAGACATTAGACAAGAGACAATAGGTGCAGGAGTAGGCCAATCGGCCCTTGTACCAGCATCGCCATTCAATGTGATCATGACTGATCATCCACAATCAGTAACCCGTTCCTGCCTTCTGCCTATATCCCCTGACTTCGCTATCTTTATGACCCCTATCTAGCTCTCGCTTGAAAGTATCCAGAGAACCAGCCTCCATTGAGGCAGAGAATTCCACAGACTCACAACTCACTGTTTAAAAAAGTGTTTCCTCATCTCCGTTCTAAATGGCTTACCCCTTATTCTTAAAATGTGGCCCCTGGTTCTGGGGTCCTGTACCACTTCAGAAGGACCTATTTGCTCCTATACTCAACTGCTCTTGTTATGAAGACCAACATGCCATTCACTTTCTTCACTGCCTGCTGTACCTGCATTCTTACTTTCAGTCACTGATGACAAGGGCCCCCAGATCCTGTTGTACTTCCGCTTTTCCCAATTTGACAGATTAGATAATAATCTGCCTTCCTGTTTCTGCTACCAAAGTGGATAACCTGACATGTATCCACATTAAACTGCATCTGCCATGCATCTGCCCATGCACCCAACCTGTCCAAGTCACCCTGCATTCTCATAGCATCCTCATCACAGGTGGGGGGAGGGAGCTGGAAAAGAGAGATGGGGGCTGGACAAAGCCTGGCAAGTGCTAGGTGGACACAAATTGCTGGAGTAACTCAGCAGGACAGGCAGCATCAATAGAGAGAAGGAATGGGTGACAGGTGGATATAGGTGAGGGAGACACAAGATACTGTAGATGCTGGAATCTTGCATATAACACAATTTAGTTAGATGTGTTTAACTGAGTTATTTTGTTCATCTAAAGTCAACTTGACTCAAACACTTGTAGCTGTTGAAATCGATTCTTTATTCAGCTGAGACTAGTCTCTGAACCTTCCAGCACAGAGCTGATGCTCTGGGGCGGGTCCAGAGAGGAGTAACTTTGATAGAACTCACGTCATTCATATAGGTATTAGACATTTCAGATACAGAGGGTATGACAAGCTAGTAACCAATCATCCATGTCCTTCTGGTGATTTACAACATCAGTCACATGATCACCTTTCCCTGGCCTCATTACAACCTTTGTTTGCCTGTGGTATAACTTGGCTTTAGAATAATCTTATTTCAATACAGCAAAACCCCAGTAGGGTCAATTGTCAAAGACCACTCCTCAAAATATAAGATACATATGTAAAACAATGATCACACAAGTCACACACACTTTCCATACCAAATAGAAAGATATTTCTATAAATCTAAACAATTTCTATAAGTCTAATGTTTACATTCCTACTAAGACAATACATTTCATAATTTGTTTTATTACAATTTCACATTTTGAAATACTATTACCTATGTCTTTAAAACATTAATTATATAAGTTTGCTGAATTACAGTTTCTAAGTTCAAAACCCATACATATCTCATACATGGGTTGCAAATCTGTCAACTCAATTAATAAGTGTTTGGTGCCAGGATACAACTCAATTCTAATTTGTAGCCCCTTTCCTGCTATCTGGAAGCCGGATTTCCAATCTCACCACAAGGTATTTTACAAATATTACAGACAAAGCGAAAATTCACAACTCAGAATTACATCAGAATTACATCAGCTTCTTCGACTTTCTATAAACATATCCATCAATCTAATTCTTCCTCTCCAATCATCCATCCCTTATCACAACCTCATTATAATTTAACACAGCCAAGGCTAACTACATGGTCTATTATCTCTCAGCCTTGAATTCTATCTCAAACTCAGCATAACCCTCACAGCTTAAGAATGTGCCAAAGAGAAAAGAGCAGTTGGCCTCTGGCCTAAGAAGAGGCCGCTATTCAGCTATCCATTCTTCAACACGACGACATATCAAATACAATTTCCTCCAGTGCTATAATTGTCTCAAAGCAATAAACTAAGTTATGCAGGTTTAGGTTAACCGTTTCTATGTCTTGATTCATCCTTCCCTGTGTGTATATGGTTCATTGCACTTTATTTAGTCAGGAAAACCTTAAGCTTTTCTTTTGCAAATTACCTAGCTTATATAAAACTCACTATCCCAGCGGTTATATTATATAATACTTCCTCAGATGCACAGAATCTCTTGCCCAGAGAGAGTGGGGGAATCGAGGACCAGATGACATGGGTTCAAGGTGAAGGAGAAAACATTTAAAAGGAAACTGAGGGGTAACTTTTTCACACAGAGGGTGGAGGGAGTATGGAACAAACTGTCAGAGGAGGTAGTTGAGCCCGTGACTACCCCAAGAAACAGTAGGACAGTTACATGGATAGGACAAGTTTGGAGGGATATGGACCAAACGCAGGCAGGTGGGACTAGTGTAGCTGGGACACGTTGGTCGATGTGGGCAAGTTGGGCCGAAGGGCTCACTGTATCACTCTATGAGTAACACAAATATTGGAGTAACTCAGCGGGTCAGGCAGCATCTGTGGAGAACATGTATCAATGACATTCACAGAGTGCTGGAGTAACTCAGTGGGTCGGGCACCATCTCTAGAGAACATGGATAGGTGACATTTCAGAGTGCTGGAGTAGCTCAGCGGGACAGGCCGCATCTCTGGAGAGAAGGAATGGGTGACGTTTCGGGTAGACACTGAACATGGGTTTCGACCCTGAAACGTCACCCATCCCTTCCAGCATTTTGTGTCTACCTAAACAGCGCCTATCTATCCATGTGGCGGTGTGCCAGCAGGCTGGAGGAGCGGGCAAAGGCCTTGCCGCAGAGCGGGCAGGTGAAGGGGCGCTGGCCGGTGTGGACTCCCCGGAGCTCCAGCAGGTGGTCAAGCCGGGTGAAACACTTGCCACACTCAGCGCACACAAAGGGTCTCTCTCCGGTGTGTATCCGCTGGTGCTCACGCAGCCCGTGCTCTGTTGTCACAGAGGGAGCAGCTGCTCGCCGGCGTTGGTCCGCCGGTGCTGCCACAACCCCCGCGAGCTGTCAAACTCCTCACCGCAGCACGGGCAGTCGTAGGGCTGGCCACTGGTGTGCACGCGCAGGTGAGACAGGGCGTGGGAGGTCATGGTAAAGCCATCTCCACACACCGGGCTGCGGATGGGACGGTCGCCGGCGTGCAGCTGCTGGTGGGACAGCAGCTTATAGGAGCTGGTGAAGCCCTTGCCGCTTTGGGTGCAGGTGGAGGGGCGGTCGCCGGTGTGGGTGCGCTGGTGGGACAGCAGGCTGGAGGAGTGGATGAAGCCCTTACCGCTCTGGGTGCAGGTGTAGGGACGCTCGCCGGTGTGCATGCATTGGTTGGACAGCAGGCTGTCGGTGCGGGTGAAGCCCTTGCCGCACTGGGTGCTGGTGTAGGGGCGCTCGCCGGTGTGGGTGCGCTCGTGGGACAGCAGGGTGCTGGAGCGGGTGAAGCCCTTGCCGCATTAAGCACAGTTGTAGGGACGCTCGCTGGTGTGGGTGCGCTGGTGCTCCAGCAGGGGACAGGACTTGGTGAAGCCCTTGCCACACTGGGCGCAGGTGTAGGGGCTATCGCTGGTGTGGGTGCGCTGGTGCTCCAGCAGGTGACAGGACTGAGTGAAGCCCTTGCCACACTGGGCGCAAGTGTACGGGCACAGGAGGGGAACACGAAGGGTCAACAAGCTGGTAAACAGGACATTACTAACGCGGCAAAATTACTGGGGCCTGAATGGGGGGGGTCAGTGGGGGGGAGGGAGAGAGTGAGGGTCGGGGGGGTTTGCGGAAAATAGGGGTTGAGAGGGTGAGTGGGTGAGTGGGGTAGGGGCGAGTGAGTGGGGGAGGGGTGTGTGGGGGAGGGGCGTGTGGGGGAGGGGTGAGTGGGGAGAGGGGGGGTGGGTGAGGGGTGTGAGTGGGGGAGGGGTGAGTGGGGAGGGGGGGGGTAGGGGAGGGGTGAGTGGGGAGGGGGGGAGTGGGGGAGGGAAGTGGAGTGGGGAGGGGGCGAGAGGAGTGGGGGAGGGGAGATCGTGAGTGGGGGAGGGGTGAGTGGGGGAGGGCGAGTGGGGGGAGGGGCGGAATGGGGGAGGGGCGAGTTGGGGAGGGGTGAAGTGTGCGAGTGGGGGAGGGGGTGGGGAGGGGGGAGTGGGGGGGGGGGGGGAGGGGGGGGGGAGGGGGAGGGGAGGGGGGGGGGAGGGGGGGGGAGGGGGGATGGGGGAGGGGAGAGGGGAGGGGGGGGAGGGGGGAGTGGAGGGGAGAGGGGGAGAGGGGGAAGGGGAGGGGGGGGGGGAAGGGAGAGGGGGGGGAGGGGGAGGGAGGGAGAGGGGGAGGGGGAGGGGGGGGGGGGGAGGGGGGAGGGGGGGGGGGGGAGGGGGAGAGGGGGGGAGGTGGGGGAGGGCGAAGCCGGTGGGAAGTGGGAGGCGTGGACCTGTGGGCGGGGTGCGTGGGAGGGTAGGAGTCGGAGTGGGGGAGGCGGTGAGTGGGGGAGGGAGGTGAGTGGGGTGAGTGGGGGAGGGGCGAATGGGGGAGGGGCGAGTGGGGGAGGGGTGAGTGGGGGAGGGGGTGAGTGGGGGAGGGGCGAGTGGGGGAGGGGCGAATGGGGGAGGGGCGAATGAGGGAGGGGCGAGTGGGTGAGGGGGGTGAGTGGAGGAGGGGTGAGTGGGGGAGGGGCGAGTGGGGGAGGGGCGAATGGGGGAGGGGTGAGTGGAGGAGGGGTGAGTGGGGGAAGTGAACTCTGCTGTTTCTCTCTCTCTCTCTCTCTGTTTCTCTCTCTCTCTCCGTCTCTCTCACTCTCTCTCTCTGCATCTCTCTCTCTCTCACTGTCTCTTTCTCTCTCCCTCTCTCCCTCTCTCGGTCTCTCTCTGGTCTCTCTCTGTCTCACTCTCTTTGTCACACTGTCTTTCACTCTCTCCGTTTCTCTCTCCCTCTCTCTCTTGCCCTGTCTCTCTTTCTCTGTCTCTGTGCTCTGTCTGTCTGCCTCTCTCCCTCTCTGACCCTTTCTGAGTGTGTCTCAGTCTGTGTCCCCCCCCCCTCTGTCTGTCTCTCCCTGTCACTCTCTCTCTCTCTCTCTCTTTCTGTCTCTCTCTCTCCGTCTCTATCATTCTCTCACCTGAGGTAAATGTTTTAAATCCACAGGGGAGCGAAATAAACCCAGTCTGGGGGGAAACTGAGGTAAATAGTGTTAATAATAATCTGTCTCTCTCTCTGTCTCTCTCTTTCTCTCTCTCTTGCCCTCTCTCTTTCTCCCTCTCTGTCTCTCTCTCTGGTCTCTCTCTCTCTATATCTGTCTCTCCTTGTCTGTCTTTCTATCTCTCTGTCTCTCTATCTCTCTGTCTCTCTATCTCTCTCTCTCGTCTGTCTCTCTCTGACTGTCTGTTTCTCTCTCTCTGTCCCACTCTCTGCCCCTCACTCTGTCTCTCCCTCATTCTCTGTCTCTCTCCCTGTCTCTCTCTCTCTCTCTCCCTCTCTCTCTTTCTCTGAGCCCCTCTGTCTCTCTCTGAGTCTGTCTGTCTCTTCCTCTCTGCCTCCCTCACTTTCTCTCTCTGTCTCACTCTGTCTCTCTTTCTCTCTCTGAGTATCATAGAAATAAAGAAACATAGAAAATAGGTGCAGGAGTAGGCCATTCGGCCCTTCGAGCCTGCACCGCCATTCAATATGATCATGGCTGATCATCCAACTCAGTACCCTGTACCTGCCTTCTCTCCATACCCCCTGATCCCGTTAGCCACAAGGGCCACATCAAACTCCCTCTTAAATATAGCCAATGAACTGGCCTCAACTACCTTCTGTGGCAGAGAATTCCAGAGATCCACCACTCTCTGTGTGAAAAATATTTTTCTCATCTCGGTCCTAAAAGATTTCCTCCTTATCCTTAAACTGTGATCCCATGTTCTGGGCTTCCCCAACATCGGGAACAATCTTCCTGCATCTAGCCTGTCCAACCGCTTAAGAATTTTGTAAGTTTCTATAAGATCCCCCCCTCAATCTTCTAAATTCTAGCGAGTACAAGCCGAGTCTATCCAGTCTTTCTTCATGGGGATGTACTCCCTCTATGGCAAGAATGTCTTTCCTCAGATTAGGAGACCAAACTGTACGCAATACTCCAGTTGTGGTCTCACCAAGTCCCTGTACAACTGCAGTAGAACCTCCCTGCTCCTATACTCAAATCCTTTTGCTATGAATGCCAACATACCATTCGCTTTCTTCACTGCCTGCTGCACCTGCATGCCTACTTTCAATGACTTGTGTACCATGACACACAGGTCTCGTTGCATCTCCCCTTTTCCTAATCGGCCACCATTCAGATAATAGTCTACTTTCCTGTTTTTGCCACCAAAGTGGATAACCTCACATTTATTCACATTATACTGCATCTGCCATGCATTTGCCCACTCACCCAGCCTATCCAAGTCACCCTGCAGCCTCCGAGCATCCTCCTCATAACTAACACTGCCCCCCAGCTTCGTGTCATCCGCAAACTTGGAGATGTTGCATTCAATTCCATCGTACAAATCATTAATATATATTGTAAATAGCTGGGGTCCCAGCACTGAACCTTGCGGTACCCCACTAGTCACTGCCTGCCATTCTGAAAATGACCCGTTTACTCCTTCTCTTTACTTCCTGTTTGCCAGCCAGTTCTCTATCCACATCAATACTGAACCCCCAATACCGTGTGCTTTAAGTTTCTATACTAATCTCTTATGTGGGACATTGTCAAAGGCCTTCTGAAAGTCCAGTTATAACACCCACTGGTTCTCCCTTATCCACTCTACTAGTTACATCCTCAAAAAATTCTATAAGATTCGTCAGACATGATTTACCTTTCATAAATCCATGCTGACTTTGTCCAATGATTTCATCGCTTTCCAAATGTGCTGCTATCCTATCTTTAATAACTGACTAGCAGTTTCCCCACTACCGATGATAGACTAACTGGTCTGTAATTCCCCGTTTTCTCTCTCCCTCCCTTTTTGAAAAGTGGGGTTACATTAGCTACCTCCAATCCTCAGGAACTCTCCAGAATCTAAAGAGTTTTGAAAAATTATCACTAATGCATCCACTATTTCTGGGGCTACTTCCTAAGTACTCTGGGATGCAGCCTATCTGGCCCTGGGGATTTATCGGCCTTTAATCCATTAAATTTACCTAACACCACTTCCCGGCTAACCTGGATTTCACCCAGTTCCTCCATCTCATTTGACTCCTGGTTCCCTGCTATTTCCGGCAAATTATTTATGTCTTCCTTAGTGAAGACAGAACCAAAGTAGTTATTCAATTGGTCTGCCATGTCCTTGTTCCCCATGATCAATTCACCTGCTTCATCTTTTGTTTTGATACTATCCCTGATTTCCCTTGTTATCCACTGATGCACTACCTTCCCTGATTTATTCTTTTGCCAGACTGGGATGAACAATGTTTGTAGTTCATCCATGCAGTCTTTAAATGCCTTCCATTGCCTATCCACCGTCAACCCTTTAAGAATCAATTGCCAGTCTATCTTGGCCAACTCACGTCTCATACCCTCAAAGTTATCTTTCTTTAAGTTCAGAACCCTTGTTTCTGAATTAATTATGTCACTGCCCATCCTAATGAAGAACTCAACCATATTATGGTCACTCTTGCCCAAGGGGCCATGCACAACAAGACTGTTAACTAACCCTTCCTCATTACTCAATACACAGTCTAGAATAGCCTGCTCTCTCGTTGGTTCTTCTACATGTTGGTTTAGAAAACTATCCCACATACATTCCAAGAAATCCTCTTCCTCAGCACCCCTGCCAATTTGATTCACCCAATCTATATGTAGATTGAAGTCACCCATTATAACTGTTTTACCTTTGTTGCACGCATTTCTAATTTCCTGTTTGATGCCATCCCCAACTCCACTACTAGTTAGGTGGCCTGTACACACTCCCACTAGCGTTTTCTGCCCCTTAGTGTTTCGCAGCTCTACCCATATCGATTCCACATTCTCCAAGCTAATGTCCTTCCTTTCTATTGCGTTAATCTCCTCTCTAACCAGCAACGCTACACCACCTATTTTTCCTTTCTGTCTATCCCTCCTGAATATTGAATATCCCAGGATGTTCAGCTCCCAGCCTTGGTCACCCTGGAGCCATGTCTCCATGATCCCAACTATATCATAGTCATTAATAACTATCTGCACATTCAACTCACCCACCTTATTACGAATGCTCCTTGCATTGAGACACAAAGCCTTCTGTCTTTGTCTCTCTGTCTCTGTCCTTCTCTCTCCCTCTCTCTCTCGCTGCCTCTCTCTCTGTCTGCCTCTCTCTGTCTCTCACTCTGTCTGTCACTGTCTCTCACTCTCGCCCCTCTGTCTGTCTGTTTCTCTGTGTCTGACTGTCTGTTTCTCTCTCTCTGTCCCACTCTCTGTCCTTCACTGTCTCTCTCCCTCTCTCTCTCTCTCTCTCTCTCTCTCTCTCTCTTTCTCTGACCCTCTCTGTCTCTCTGAGTGTCTGTCTCTCCCTCTCTGCCTCCCTCACTTTCTCTCACTCTCTCTGCATCTCTCTCTCTCACTGACTCTCAGGGCTCCCGTGGATTTTGAAGCAACAGCAACAAAGTGAAGTAGGAGAAAGCACTGATTAGCCCGAGTGGGAGGAGAGTTAGAAGTGAGTCAGAGGGGGAAACCAGTTTAAAACTGAGGAATTTGGTTTGTAACTTGGTAAATTAGGCAATTTAGCAGTCAATATAAGCAAGACGGCTCTTAGGGAGCGGCAGTGAGGGAGCGGCCCTGTGACAAAAATGTGAGTCTTTGGCTCGAGAGTCTTCGGCGAGGAGGCTGAGGAGAGGAGGCTTCGCAAAACACTGGAGAGGGAGAGACGAAAGAAGGAGATGTCAAGCAAGCTGATTCAGTGTGATGCTTGCAGTATGTGGGAGGTCAAGGACACTACTAGTGCCTCTGGCTGCTACAAATGTGAGAAGTGCATTCAGATACAGCTCCTGAAGGACCGTGTTGGGGAAATGGAGAAGCAAGTGGATGACCTCAGGTTCGTCCGAGAAATTGAGTCGTTCCTCGACAAGTCCTACAGTAAGATTGTTACAGCTAAGGTGCTGGAAGAGAGAAGGTGGGTGACGGTGAGAAAGGGAGGGAAACATGGAATACAAACGTCTCTGGGTGTTGTACCTCTTGTGAACAGGTTCACCCACCTAGAAGCTGTTGGGACAGAATACGTTATCACACTGAGCGGCGGACTGGCTTGCGAAGCAAAAAGTGCTGTTGAGCCAAAACCAAAGAGACCGACGTCAGGCAACACCATTGTAGTGGGAGACTCCATTGTGAGAGGTACGGACAGGGGTTTCTGCGGGAACAGAGACGGGATTCGAGGATGGTATGCTGCCTCCCTGGTGCCAGGATGTCACGGACAGAGTGCAGAAAATCATCAAGGGCGAAGGTGAACAGCTGGAAGTGGTAGTGCATGTCGGCGCAAACGATGTCGGAAAGAAGGGGATGTATATTCTGCAGCGTGACTTTAGAGAGCTCGGAAAAATGCTGAAGAGCAGGACCTCCAGGGTGGTTATCTCCGGTTTGCTTCCAGTTCCTCGTGCTGGCGAGAGCAGGAACAGGGAGATACGGGACCTGAATGTGTGGCTGAGAAACTGGTGCACGGGGCAGGGATTTAGATTCTTAGATTACTGAGATCTGTTTTGGAGTAAGGGGGAACTGTACAAAAGGGACGGATTGCATCTTAACAGGTGGGGAACCAGCATTCTGGCAGGCAGGTTTGCCACAGCTACACGGGTGGTTTTAAACTGAATAAGGGGGGTGGGGTATCAAATGGGATAGTCGAGGATGGAGTTAAAGGGAAAGAGAGTAAAGGGATGGTTAATGACCCCAGAATTAACGGGACAGGAAGCTTACAAAGGGATAGGAGAGTACGGCCAAGTGCAATAGTGCTTGACCCACTCCAGTTTGCCTATAAGGCAAGGCGTGGGGTGGAGGATGCCTGTTTGACTCTCCTCGACACAGTTAGCAGACAGCTGGACTCCCCACACCCCCACACACGGATTTTATTTATGGACTTTTCTTCCGCTTTTAACACAGTCAACACGGTCACTCTCTGCAACCGCCTTCTGGATCTACAAGTCAACCCATCACTTATCCTGTGGATAAAAGACTTCTTGCAGGACCGGCCTCAGAATGTGGTGGTAAATGGTTTTAAATCCAAGAACATGATTTTAAACACTGGTGTCCCCCAGGGTTGTGTTTTATCACCGATTTTATTTTCCATTTACACAAACAACATAACAAACAATAACAGTGACATTTCCCTTTTTAAGTATGCAGACGATATGGCCCTGGTGGCCCACATCAAGGATCACACTTCTCTGGCTGCCTACTATCAGCAGGTCAACACCCTGATGCTGTGGATCAAAGAGAGCTCTCTGGAGCTTAACATATAACCATATATAACCATATAACAATTACAGCACGGAAACAAGCCATCTCGACCCTTCTAGTCCGTGCCGAACACGTATTCTCCCCTAGTCCCATATACCTGCGCTCAGACCATAACCCTCCATTCCTTTCCCGTCCATATAACTATCCAATTTATTTTTAAATGA
The DNA here is from genome assembly GCF_010909765.2 of Amblyraja radiata. Taxonomy (NCBI): domain Eukaryota; kingdom Metazoa; phylum Chordata; class Chondrichthyes; order Rajiformes; family Rajidae; genus Amblyraja; species Amblyraja radiata. The sequence continues at coordinate 3,669,709 of NW_022630088.1, read as the reverse complement.
TAAAAACGAACCTGCCTCCACCACCTTCACTGGAAGCTCATTCCACACAGCCACCACTCTCTGAGTAAAGAAGTTCCCCCTCATGTTACCCCTAAACTTCTGTCCCTTAATTCTCAAATCATGTCCCCTTGTTTGAATCTTCCCTACTCTCAGTGGGAAAAGCTTATCCACGTCAACTCTGTCTATCCCTCTCATCATTTTAAAGACCTCTATCAAGTCCCCCCTTAACTTTCTGCGCTCCAAAGAATAAAGCCCTAACTTGTTCAACCTCTCTCTGTAACTTAGTTGCTGAAACCCAGGCAACATTCTAGTAAATCTCCTCTGTACGCTCTCTATTTTGTTGACATCCTTCCTATAATTAGGCGACCAAAATTGTACCCCATACTCCAGAATTGGCCTCACCAATGCCTTGTACAATTTTAACATTACATCCCAACTTCTATACTCAATGCTCTGATTTATAAAGGCCAGCACACCAAAAGCTTTCTTTACCACCCTATCTACATGAGATTCCACTTTCAGGGAACTGTGCACAGTTATTCCCAGATCCCTCTGTTCACCTGCATTCTTCAATTCCCTACCATTTACCATGTACGTCCTATTTTGATTTGTCCTGCCAAGATGTAGCACCTCACACTTATCAGCATTAAACTCCATCTGCCATCTTTCAGTCCACTCTTCCAACTGGCATAAATCTCTCTGTAGACTTTGGAAATCTAATTCATTATCCACAACCCCACCTATCTTAGTATCATCTGCATACTTACTAATCCAATTTACCACACCATCATCCAGATCATTGATATACATGACAAACAACAGTGGACCCAACACAGATCCCTGTGGCACCCCACTAGTCACTGGCCTCCAACCTGACAAACAACCATCCACCATTACTCTCTGGCATCTCCCATTCAGCCACTGTTGAATCCATCTTGCTACTCCACCATTAATACCCAACCATTGAACCTTCTTAACCAACCTTCCATGAGGAACCTTGTCAAAGGCCTTACTGAAGTCCATATATACAACATCCACTGCTTTACTCTCATCAATTTCCCGAGTAACCTCTTCAAAAAAGCCAAGAAGATTAGTCAAACATGACCTTCCAGGCACAAATCCATGTTGACTGTTCCTAATCAGACTCTGTTTATCCAGATGCTTATATATATTATCTCTAAGTATCCTTTCCATTAATTTGCCCACCACTGACGTCAAACTAACAGGTCTATAATTGCTAGGTTTACTCTTAGACCCCTTTTTAAACAATGGAACAACATGCGCAGTACGCCAATCCTCCGGCACTATTCCCATTTCTAATGACATTTGAAATATTTCTGTCATAGCCCCTGCTATTTCTACACTAACTTCCCTCAATGTCCTAGGGAATATCCTGTCCGGACCTGGAGACTTATCCACTTTTATGTTTCTCAAAAGTGTCAGTACTTCCTCTTCTTTGAATCTCATAGTTTCCATAGCTACTCTACTTGTTTCCCTTACCTCACATAATTCAATATCCTTTTCCTTGGTGAATACCGAAGAAAATAAATTGTTCAATATCTCCCCCATCTCTTTTGGCTCTGCAGATAGCTGTCCACTCTGACTCTCTAATGGACCAATTTTATCCCTCGTTATCCTTTTGCTATTAATATAGCTGTAGAAACCCTTTGGGTTTACTTTCACCTTACTTGCCAAAACAACCTCATATCTTCTTTTAGCTTTTCTAATTTATTTCTTAAGATTCTTTTTACATTCTTTATACTCCTCAAGCACCTCATTTACTCCATGCTGCCTATAATTATTGTAGATCTCCCTCTTTTTCCGAACCAAGTGTCCAATTTCCCTTGAAAACCATGGCTCTTTCCGATTTTTACTATTTCCTTTCAACCGAACAGGGACATAAAGATTCTGTACTCTTAAAATTTCACCTTTAAATGTACTCCATTTCTCTTCCACATCTTTCCCATAAAACAAAATGTCCCAATTTACTCCTTTTAAATCCTTTCGCATCTCCTCAAAGTTAGCCTTCCTCCAATCAAAAATCTCAACCCTAGGTTCAGTTCTGACCCTCTCCATAATTATATTGAAACTAATGGTATTGTGATCACTGGTCCCGAGCTGTTCCCAAAGCAAACCTCTGCCACCTGACCCGTCTCATTTCCTAACAGGAGGTCCAGCACCGCCCCTTCTCTAGTAGGTACTTCTATGTATTGCTGCAAAAAACTATCCTGCACACATTTTACAAACTCCAACCCATCCAGCCCATTTACAGAATGTGTTTCCCAGTCTATGTGTGGAAAATTGAAATCTCCCACAATCACTACCTTGTGCTTACTACTAATATCTGCAATCTCCTTACATATTTGCTCTTCCAATTCTCGCTCCCCATTTGGCGGTCTAAAATACACACCTATAAGTGTTGCTACCCCTTTCCCATTTCTCAGTTCCACCCAAATAGCCTCCCTAGACGAGCCCTCTAATCTATCCTGCCAAAGCACTGCTGTAATACCTTCCCTGATAAGCAATGCAACACCTCCACCTCTTGCCCCTCCAATTCTATCACACCCGAAGCAACGAAATCCTGGAATATTTAGTTTCCAATCTCAGCCATCCTGCAACCATGTTTCACTGATCGCCACAACATCATACTTCCAGGTGTCAATCCAGGCTCTAAGTTCATCCACCTTTCTTACAATGCTCCTAGCATTAAAATATACACATTTAAGAAACCCACCCTCTCTTATTCTGTTTATTGTCTTTTTCTTCTCTCTTCCCTACATTTTGGGTCAGAGTGCTACCATTCTCTGCCTCCTGCCTCACACACTGACTGCTAGCTTTCCCAATTTGAGTCCCTCCCCCCAACCATACTAGTTTAAAGTCTCCCCAGTAGCCTTTGCAAATCTCCCCGCCAGGATATTGGTCCCCCTCGAGTTCAAGTGCAACCCGTCCTTTCTGTACAGGTCGCACCTTCCCCAAAAGAGGTCGAAAATCTCCAAGACCAAGGAGCTGTGTTGTGGGGGGAGGCGAACATCTTCCCCCCAACCTCTCTTTGAACCTCTAAGGCTGAATGGGCAGACAGTTGAGCAGGTAGAGGCCTTTAGATACCTGGGCACAGAGATTGACACCCGCCTGTCCTTCTCCCAGCACACAGACTCTGTGTACAAGAAGGCACAGCAACGCCTGTTCCTGCTGAGGAAACTCAGGAGCTTTGATGTCAGACAGGACATTTTAACAGCTGTCCATAAATCACTTATAGAATCTGAACTCACCTTTAACATCACATCCTGGTTCACCCTAACCTCTGTTAAAGACAAATCAAAGCTTTCCCGGATCATCATTCAAGCAAGCAAAATAACGGGTAAAACTCAAAATCAATTATCAGTACTCCACACCCAGGCAGTTAAAAGGAAAGCCAACCTCATTACACAGGATCCCACCCACCCCCTACACAAGTCCTTCCAACTTCTGCCATCAGGCCGCCGATATAAAGTCCCCCTATCCAAGAAAAACATCCACAAAAACTCATCCATACCCATTGCCATAAACAGCTTAAATAAAAAATGAATAAGGGACAAATTAACCCTGACGTACTGTCACTTTACACGTATCCACAACTTTTATCTTGTCTATTTTTACAGTTTTTAATCTTTATACTTGCTTTTAAGATCTATACACACTGTGTGTGCTCGCAGAAATCTGTGTTGTATGACTGCTTATCAGTACATTGTCCTGTTTGTATGTTGAGCCACGTCAAAGAAGATTTTCTGTTACGACAGACAATAAAGTTTTCTGAATCTGAAAGTTTTCTGAATAGGGATTGATGTGAAAGGTGAGATGTGTAAGGAATTAAAAGTATTGTATATGAATGCGCGAAGTATAATAAGTAAAGTAGATGAGCTTGAGGCTCAGTTAGAGGTTTGTAGATATGACATTGTGGGGATTACTGAGACGTGGCTGCAGGAGGATCGGGACTGGGAACTTAATATTCAGGGTTATACATCCTATAGAAAGGACAGGCAGGTGGGAAGAGGGGGGGGGGTGTTGCTCTGCTGGTGAGGGATGGAATTCAGTCCCTTGTGAGGGAAGACATAGGGTAGAGGTAGAGTCACTGTGGATTGAGTTGAGGAATTGTAAAGGCAGGAAGACACTAATTGGTGTTATCTACAGACCCCCAAGTAGCCCGGGTGTAAGTTGCAGCAGGAGTTAAAACTGGCATGTAACAAAGGTAATGCCACTGTGGTGATGGGGGATTTCAATGTGCAGGTAGACTGGGAAAATCAGGTTAGTTCAGGACCCCAAAAGTTTGTAGAATGGATTCTAAGAGCAGATTGTAATGGAGCCGACCAGAGAAAAGGCAATTCTGGATTTAGTGTTGTCCAATGAACCAGATATGATAAGAGAACTGGAGGTAGTGATCATAATATGATTAGTTTTAATCTGCAATTTGAGAAGGAGAACGTTAAATCGGAAGCGTCAGTGATGCAGTTGAACAAAGGGGACTATGAAGGCAAGAGAGGGTAGCTGGCCAAGGAAGATGGAAAGGGATCCTAGCAGGTGGAACAGATGATGGTGGAACAGCAATGGCAGGAATTTCTGGGCATAATCCGGAAGACGCAGGATCATTTCATTCCAAAAAGGAAGAGAGATTCTAAGGGGAGTTGGAGGCAACCGTGGCTGACAAGAGAAGTTAGGGTTAGAATAAAACTAAAAGAAAAGATGTATAACACAGCAAAGAGTAGCTGTAAGCCAGAGGATGGGGAAACTTTCATAGGACAACAGAAGGAAACAAAACGGGCAATACGGGCTGAAAAGATGAAGTATAATAATAATAATAATAATAATAATAAATTTTATTTATAGGCGCCTTTCAAGAGTCTCAAGGACACCTTACAAAAATTTAGCAGGTAGAGGAAAAACATGTAAGGGGAATGAAATAAATAGTAGAGACATGACTAGTACACAAAGTAAAGACAGAATTCAATACAAAACACAATATGAGGCAATTAATGCACAGATGAAAAGAGAGGGGGACGAGGGGCTAAGGATAGGCAGAGGTGAAGAGATGGGTCTTGAGGCGGGACTGGAAGATGGTGAGGGACACGGAATTGCGGATCAGTTGGGGGAGGGAGTTCCAGAGCCTGGGAGCTGCCCTGGAGAAGCTGTCCCCAAAACTGCGGAGGTTGGACTTGTGGATGGAGAGGAGACCGGCTGATGTGGATCTGAGGGACCGTGAGGGTTGGTAGGGGGAGAGGAGGTCAGTGAGATATGGGGGGGGCCAGATGGAGGAGGGCTTTGTAGGTGAGGATCAGGATTTTGTAGGTGATCCGGTGGGAGATGGGAAGCCAGTGAAGTTGTTTGAGGACTGGAGCGATGTGATGCCAGGATTTGGTGTGGGTGATGAGTCGGGCGGTTGCGTTCTGGACCAGCTGGAGTCGGTTGATGTAGGTGGAGCTGATGCCAAGGAGAAGTGAGTTGCAATAGTCCAGTCGGGAGGAGATGAAGGCATGGATGAGTCTTTCAGCAGCGGGCGGTGTGAGAGAGGGTCTCAGTTTGGTGATGTTGCGGAGATGAAAGAAGGAGGTTTTAATGACATGGCGGATGTGAGGCTCAAAGGAGAGGGTGGAATCAAAGATCACGCCAAGGTTGCGGGCCTGGGGAGATGGGGAGACAGTGGTGCCGTCGATGGTGAGAGTGGGGTTATTGATTTTGCTGAGTGTGGCTTTGGAGTCTATGAGGAGGAATTCTGTCTTATCACTGTTGAGTTTGAGGAAATTATGTTGCATCCAGGTTTTTATAGCTGACAAACAGGAGTTGATATGGGAGAGGGGGGGGGGGGGGGGGTTGTGTGGGGATTTGGTGCCAAGGTAGATCTGGGTGTCATCAGCGTAACAGTGGAAGTCCAGGTTGAAGTGCCGGAGTATCTGACCAATGGGGAGGATGTAGATGATGAAGAGGAGGGGGCCGAGTACGGAGCCTTGGGGAACGCCTTGAGTGACTGTGGCTGTAGCAGAGGTGTGGTTGTGGAGAGAGATGAAGTGGGATCTGTTGGAAAGGTAGGAACGGAACCAGCTGAGTGCAGAGCCTTCAATGCCGAGGTATTTGAGTCTGGTGAGCAGGATGTTATGGTTCACTGTATCGAAGGCTGCGCTCAGGTCGAGGAGGATGAGGATGTTGAGGGAACCAGTGTCAGCAGAGGTGAGGAGGTCGTTGAGGACTTTGAGAGCAGTTTCTGTGCTATGGAGGGGGCGAAAGCCAGATTGGAGGGGGTCAAGTAAGTTATACGCAAGGAGGTGGGAATGAAGTTGCGACGCAACGATACGCTCCAGGGTTTTTGAAAGAAAGGGGAGGTTTGAGATTGGGCGGTAGTTAATGAGAGAGGAGGGATCAAGACCAGGTTTCTTTAAGATTGATGTAACAGCAGCAGTTTTGAAAGCGGAGGGGACAATTCCTTGGGACAGTGAGGAGTTGAAGAGATTAGTGAGGTAGGGTGAAGTATGAAGGGAAGCTGGCCAGGAAAGTAGAGAAGGACAGTAAAAGCTTCTTTAGATATGTTAAGGGAAAAAGATTAGCAAAGTCAAATGTGGGCCCTTTGAAGGCAGACACGGGTGAAATTATTATGGGCAAGAAAATGGCAGAAGAGTTGAATAGGTACTTCGGATCTGTCTTCATTAAGGAAGACACAAACAATCTCCCAGATGTACTGGAGGACAGAGGATCTAAGGGGGTGGAGGAACTGAAAGAAAATGTTCAATAGGTTAGAAATAGTATTCTGTTAATGGGACTGAAGGATGATAAATCCCCTGGACCTGATGGTCTGCATCCCAGGATCCTCAGGGAGGTGGCTCTATAAATAGTGGAAGCATTGGTGATCATTTTCCAATGTTCAATAGATTCAGGATCAGTTCTTGTGGATTGGAGGATAGCTAATGTGATCCCACTTATCTCCATAACTCCTATTCAAGAAAGGAGCGAGAGAGAAAACGGGGAATTACAGACCAGTTAGCCTGACTTCGGTGGTGGGAAAGATGCTGGAGTCAATTATTAAAGAGGTAATAATGGGGCAATTGGATAGCAGTAAAATGATTAGTCTAAGCCAACATGGATTTATGAAAGGGAAATCATGCTTAACTAATCTGGGATTTTTGGGGGATGTGAGAAGTAAAATGGATGAAGGGGTGCCAGTGGATGTAGTGTATCTAGACTTTCAGAAAGCCTTTGATAAGGTCCCGCACGGGAGACTGCTGACTAAAATTAGAGTACATGGTATTGGGGGTACGGTTTTGACATGCATAGAAAATTGGTTGGCAGACCGGAAGCAAAGAGTAGGAGTGAACGGGTCCTTTTCAGAATGGCAGGCAGTGGCGAGTGGTGTGCCACAAGGCTCGATGTTGGGGCCGCAACTGTTTACCATATATATTAATGATTTGGAAGAGGGAATTAGGAGCAACACTAGCAAGTTTGCGGATGACACAAAGATGGGTGGCAGTGTGAGCTATGAAGAGGATGTTAGGAGGTTGCAGGGTGACCTGGACAGGTTGAGTAAGTGGGCAGATGCAGTATCATATAGATAAATATGAGGTTATCCACTTTGGCGGCAAAAACAAGGGGGCAGATTATTATCTCAATGGGGTTAGTTTAGGTAAGGGGGAGCTGCAGCGAGACATGAGCGTCCTTGTACACCGGTCACTGAAAGTTGGCTTACAGGTACAGCAGGCAGTTAAGGAAGCTAATGGAATATTGGCCCTAATAACAAGAGGATTTCAGTATAGGAGTAAAGAGGTTCTTCTGCAGTTGTATAGGGCTCTGGTGAAACCACATCTGGAGTATTGTGTACAGTTTTGGTCTCCTAATCTGAGGAAGGACATCCTTGTGATTGAGGCAGCGAAGTTCACGAGATTAATCCCAGGGATGGCGGGACTGTCATATGAGGATGGACGGTGATTTTAAACTAGATAAACAAATAGGCGCGGTGGTTAAGTCCAGCTTCTTTCACCTAAGGAAGCTGGCAAAGGTGAAGCCCATTCTCGAGCGGGAGCATTTTGAAACAGTAATCCATGCCTTTATTACATCTAGGCTGGATTACTGTAACGCACTCTACTCTGGAGTCGCACGAGCTTCATTGGCTCGTCTCCAGCTTGTTCAAAATGCTGCCGCTCGCCTTTTGACTGGAACTCGAAAGAGGGAGCACATTACGCCAATTTTGGCCTCCCTTCACTGGCTCCCAGTGCACTTTCGAGTACATTTCAAAATTATTTTATTTGTTTTTAAATCGTTGAATGGGCTCGCCCCGCCTTACCTCTCTGAGCTGCTCCACCTATATGCTCCTGCCCGGTGCCTCAGGTCAGCTGATCAGCTGCTCCTTGAGGTACCAAGGTCTACGCGGAAGCTCAGAGGGGATAGAGCCTTTTCTGTTGCTGCTCCGGCACTCTGGAACACCTTGCCGCTGCACATCAGACAGGCCCCCTCATTGTCCATCTTCAAATCCTCCCTAAAAACATATTTTTATTCTTTGGCTTTCGACACTGGCTGAGGCATTGCTCCTGTTTTTAGTGCTTTTAATGTCTTTTAATTTTTAGTGTGTTTTTTATAGTCCTTCGTTTTACGGTTTTTAATGGTTTTTAATTGTTTGTAATAGCTTTTTGTTCATGAGTTCTCATGTACAGCACTTTGTGGCAACTGCAGTTGTTTAAAGTGCTTTATAAATAAAGTTATTATTATTATTATTATTATTATTATTATAAATAAAGTTATTATGAGGAAAGATTGAAACGACTAGGCTTGTATTCACTGGAGTTTAGAAGGATGAGGGGGTATCTTATAGACACATATAAAATTATAAAAGGACTGGACAAGCTAAATGTAGGAAAAATGTTCCCAATGTTGGGCGAGTATGGAACCAAGGGCCACAATCTTAGAATAAAGGGGAAGTCATTTAAGACTGAGGTGAGAAAAAACTTTTTCACCCAGAGAGTTGTGAATTTATGGAATTCCCTGCCACAGAGGGCAGTGGAGGCCAAGTCACTGGATGGATTTAAGAGAGAGTTAGATAGAGCTCTAGGGGCTAGTGGAGTCAAAGAATATGGGGAGAAGGCAGGCACGAGTTATTGATAGGGGACGATTAGCCATGATCACAATGAATGGCGGTGCTGGCTCAAAGGGCCGAATGGCCTCCTCCTGCACCTATTTTCTATGTTGTTCTATGTTGTTCTATGACACAAAGCTGGGTGGAGTGTGAACTGTGAGGAGAATGTTGTGAGAGTGCAGGGTGACTTGGACAGGTTGGGCGAGTGGGCAAATGATGCAGCAAATGGCATGTTGACCATTATAGAGAGGTTACACGGCAGTCGTGGTCACGACCCGTGACCCGTACTGTTGCTACGTTACACCAACTGGAGTACACGCGATGAACTGCAGGTAACACTTACCATTGTTTTCAGCGTAGCGGGCCCGTTAAAAAACGCCGAAAAGGTCAATTTTAGCACTGTAATTAATTATGAAAATCGGGGTAAGCGTGAGAGACATTTATCCTATTTCAGAATTCCAAAAGGTGAGGAGAAATGACGGTAGAGAGAAGCGACAGCCGAAGGGACAACAACAGCCAAAGAGCTTGGCAAACATTGGCCGTGCAAATATAGAGATTGAAAATTAGGATTGGGAATTATCGCGTTTGCTCACTGCATTTCATCAACAGTAAGGCTTTGTTTGTGTTTTTTCTTGATTGCTTTGGTATCTAAAAAGTTTCTGAAGTGATAAATCTGGCTGTAAAATGTTAAAATCGCCCATGGTTCTCAAGTGGGTTTTTACATACAAAAAGAATTTGCTTCAGACATTTGTGTTTTTTTCCCTCTTTCTCTCTTACTTCCTATCTTAAAAAAAACTAGAAGCAGAACCAATTGATAATATTAATAATGTATGACTGATATACATGAAATGTTTATAATATGTGTTTGCTTCTAATAAAAATATTAAAGAAAAATAAAATAAAATAAACATCGCAAACCATACGTGGGTTTTTGAATTACATTTTACTCAGATGCAAGCCAAGGAATGGCATAATTGTTAGCTCTTAATTGGACATAATCAACCTCAGCAAATTGACAATATCCTATTGAAAGGGATAAGGTGTTTAAGGTGTTTAAGGTGTCTGAACATTTTATTATTTGCCAAAGTATACATCCCAATAGCATAATGTTAGAAGACGTACTTTTCCACACATCACTCGTAAATCTGGAGATTTTTTTTTAATGATCAATTTAGCTTCTCTCTACCATCATTTCTCCTCACTTTTGAAGTAGGATAAATGTCTCTCACGCTTACCCCGATTTCCACAATTATTTACAGCGCAACAAATTACCTTTTCAGCAGTTTTTAGCCGGAAGCTGCCTTGTCTTCCACATGGATTGAGCTGCCCCGTGCATCACGGCCTTTGACCCGATGACCTTACGTGCAACCCCTCTATAACAAGAGGAGTTGAGTATAGGAGCAAATAGGTCCTTCTGCAGTTGTACAGGGCCCTGGTGAGGCCACACCTGGAGAACTGGGAACAGAGGAAGGACATTGTTGAGGAATTTCAACCTCTCCTCTGGGAGATCTCTGGCCATAAAAAAACAACAATAAAACACTACAACTCCCAGGGGGCATTGCGAGGAGGACAGCCAATGGGAGGCCGACCCCCTCCCCCCCTCACGTGGCGTGACGTCACTGGCGGGTGCTGCGCGGCCAATCGGGGCGGGCGGTGACGTGGGCGGCTACCAATGGGCGGAGGGCGACGCGATGACGCCACGACGCAGAGCCCTAGTAACCAAGATGGCGGCCACGGCTACGGCAGTTGCGATGAAGGCGGAGAAGAAGAAGCAGAAGAAGTAGAAGAAGAAGAAGGATAAGGAGGAGGAGGATAACGAGGAGGATAAGGAGGAGGAGGGGCGGCGGCGGCTCCTCTCCCGCTCTACACTCACGGCCTGTGAACTGAGCGGCTCCGTCAGCGGCTCCATGGTCTTCGCCGCCATTGTTGTTCCTCCGCTCCCTCCCTGCACTTCCGGCCAAACCGCCTCCCTAACACGGGCATGTCCCGCCCCCATCCACTTCCGGCCGACCCCTGATTGGAGACAACGGACGTCAATCAATCAGCCCAGGTCCGTGATTGGATCAGAATTACGTCAGTCCCGCCTGGTTCGCCCCTGATTGGATGACGAGGCCGTCCGTCACCGCCCCTCTGCTGCAGTGTGTCCAGGTTGGTGGTTGGTGCGCGATACTTTGGCAGGGGGCAAAGTCCGTTTATCAGTCTTATAGAATAGTTTCTTTATTGTCATTGTAACATGAACCATGTACAACGAAATTGTAAAATGTCAGCCAGTCAGTGCACCATTCAAACATTTCTAAAAGCTAACGATACATACAAGGTAAAATATTTAAAAAAAGATAAACAACTAAAATAAATATCATGAAAATAGCACGCATAAACACCCAGCCCTACATCCTTCTGTCGATTTCACAGTCTCTTATTATGTATCGCCCCTGCGTTCCTTGGCGGCTACATTTAGTGCCTTTATAGCAGTGGGGTAAAAACTGTTTTTAAGTCTGTTTGTCCTTGTCCTTGTAGATCTGTACCGTCTGCCTGACGGTAACAGTTCAAACAGGGAGTGTCCGGAGTGGGAAATGTCCTTTATAATACTCTGGGATTTTTTGATGCAGCGGGAACTGTGTAAGTCCTCCAAGGTAAGGAGAGGGCAGCCGACAATCCTCTGGGCGTTGTCAATGGCCCTCTGGAGCGCTTTCCTCTGAGCCGCTGTGCAGCTGGTGTACCATACGCATACACAGTATGTTAGGATGCTCTCAATGGAGCACCGATAAAAGGACAGCAGCAGTCTCTGAGTGATGTTATTCTTCCTGAGCACCCTCAGGAAGTGCAGTCTCTGCTGGACCTTTTTCAGCAGCGCAGAGGTGTTCACGCTCCACGTCAGGTCCTCCTCAATATGGATTCCCAGGAAGCGGAAATCCGCCACCCTCTCCACACAGTCCCCTCTGATAGTTAATGGTACCATGTCCGTTTTATTCTTTCTGAAGTCTATTATTATTTCCTTTGTCTTTAAGGTGTTGAGGAGCCGGTTATTTTCTCCACACCACACTGTCAGCTGCTCCGCCTCATCCCGGTAGGCGTACTCGTCCCCCCCGGAGATGAGTCCCACCACCGTAGTGTCATCCGCAAATTTGACAATGGTGTTGCTGTGGTGGGCGGGGGTGCAGTCATGTGTGTAGATGGTGTAGAGCAGGGGGCTCAGCACGCAGCCCTGTGGAGAGCCGGTACTGAGGCTGAGGGCCGTGGATGTGTGATGGCCCACTCTGACTCTCTGGCTGCGAGCTGACAGGAAGCTATTTATCCACATGCAGGTGGAGTGTGGAAGTCCCAAGTCCCCCAGTTTTTCCACCAGTTTGTGGGGAAGGATTGTATTAAAGGCAGAGCTGTAGTCCACAAAGAGCATCCGCACGTAGCTCCCCGGCTGCTCCAGGTGGGACAGTGCAGCATGGAGGGCTGTGGCTACAGCGTCCTCTGTGGATCTATTCGCTCTGTACGCAAACTGGTGGGGGTCAAAGCTTCGGGGCAGGAGTGATGTGATATGACCCCGGACCAGTTTTTCAAAACACTTCATCACCACTGGTGTGAGTGCGACTGGCCGGTAGTCGTTGAGGCTGGAAATGTGGGTTTTTTTGGGCAAGGGGACTATGGTTGCGGACTTCAGACAGGGTGGAACAGTGGACTGGGCCAGAGACTGGTTGAAAATCCTCGTACAGACTCCAGCCAGCTGGTCAGCGCAGTCCTTCAGCACGCGTCCAGAGACGCCGTCGGGTCCAGTAGCCTTCCTCGGATTGATGGCCCGCAGCGTGCGCCTCACCTCCTGCTCCTCTATCTTGAGGGTTAAGCTGCTGTGGACCATGTGGTGTGATGTGGCTGTCTCGGGTGGCTCCACTTCAAAGCGAGCAAAGAAGAGGTTCAGCTCCTCTGCCAACGAGGCGTCACCTTCAGCAGCTCCAAGGTTGGTCTTGTAGTTGGTTAGATACTGGATCCCCTGCCACACCTGCCTGCTGTTGTTACTGTCCAGGTGGTCCTCTATCTTCCTCCTGTAGTCTGATTTGGCCTCTCTGATTGAGGGGGTGTATGGACAGCAGTTAGCATCAGTCTGAAGAAGGGTTTCGGCCCGAAATGTTACCTATCTCCTTCGCTCCATAGATGCTGCTGCACCCGCTGAGTTTCTCCAGCATTTTTGTGTACCTGCAGTTAGCATCATCTCCCTGGAAGACGCCGATCCACGTACCGCACCCTCCCCTCCCATTGGATGAAGGACATGGAGGAGCAACAGCGTCGTCACCAAAGATCCTATAGCGGAGCTCTGCTATAAGATCTTTGGTCGTCACCTCCCCCCACACACACACATCACTGCCTCTGTCCATACACCCCCTCAATACACACCACACATCACTGCCTCTGTCCATACACCCCCTCAATACACACCACACACACCCCTCACACCTCATACACTAGCAATGTTACAACATTCTGAGATTTAAAACATCAAGTCTTTAACTCACTCACTCTCCCCGTCTCTCCCCTTCTCTCACACCTTTCTCTCTTGCCCTCATTCTCTCTACCCCCTCTATCTCCCCATTCTCTCGCCCTCCGCTCACTCTCTCCCCCTCTCCCTCTTTCCCCTTCTCTCTATCTCTCTCTCCCCCCTCTCCCTACTCTCCCTCCCACTCCCCTCTCCCCCTCTCTCCGCTCTCTCTATCGCTCTCCCCCCTTCCCCCTATCTCCACCTCTCTTTCTCTCTCCCTTCTCTCTCTCTACCCTCTCTCTCTCTCACTCTCCCCACCACTTTCTCCCCCTCCATCTCCCCCTCTCTCTCCCGCCTTCCTCTCTCTCCCCATCTCTCACCGTCTCTCTCTCCTCCATCTTTCTCTCTCCCGCCTCTCTGTCCCCGTTCTCTCTCCCCGTTCTCTCTCTCCCCCTCTCTCCTCTCTCAACCATTTCTCTCTCCCCACTCTCTCTCTACCTTCACGCTGCCCCCTCTCTTTACCCTCCCTCCCCCTCCTCTCTCTCTCACCTCTCAACCATTTCTCTCTCCCCATCTCTCTCTCCCCGTCTCACTCTCTTTCCCTTCTCTCTTTCTCACCCCATCTCTCTCTCCCCGTCTCACTCTTTCCTTTCTCTCTCTCTCTCCCCCGACCCCATCTCTCTCCCCTCGTCTCTCCCCATCTCTTTCTCTCGCCGTCTCCCTCCCACTACTCTCTTTCTCCTCTCTCCACCCTCACTTTTCCCCTCTCCCCGCTCTCTCCGCTATCTCTCTCTTTCCTCTTTCACCTCTCTCTAATCTCTCTCTCTCTCTCCCTCTCAATCCCCCTCTCCCCGCTCTCACTCACTCTCTCCCCCTCACTCTCACTCTCCGCTATCTCTCTCCCCCTCTCTCTCTCCTCTCTCACTCTCCCTCCCCCTCTGTCGCTCTCTCCCTTTCTCCCCGCCTCTCTCTCCCCCTCTCTCTCTCTCCCCTCTCTCTCTCTCTCTCTCCCCTCTCTCGTCCCCTCTCTCTTTCCCCCTCTCTCTCACCCTCGTTCCCATCACTCTCTCTCCCTATCTCTCTCTCTCCCTCCTCCTCTCTTACTCCCCCCTCTCCCACTCCCCAATCTCTCTCCTCGTCTCTCCCTCTCCCCGTCTCCCTCTCTCTCCCCACTCACTCCCCCCTTTCTCTCTCCCCCCTCTCTCTCTCTACCCCCTATCTCTCCCCCTGCCCCTCCCCTCCCTCCTTCTCTCCCCCTCTTTCTCTCCCCCTCTCTCCCCAGCCCTCTCTCCTCGTCTATCTCTCTTTCCCTCCTCTCTTTCTCCCCTCTCATAACTCGACAAGGATGTCATAACTCGTCGTTGCCAAAAGTTGCTCATTAATTAATTAAACTAATTAGAAAATGAGATTGGGAAAATAAGCGCCATCTAGTGGCCAATGCCCGTATTACACCATGGCAAGCCTATTTCCGTGTTGCAGGCCATTTAAACTATATAGGATAGGATAGAATAGCCTTTTATTGTCATCCAGACCGAAGTCTGAACGAAATTTAAGCAGTCATACATACAATACAATACAATTAAAAAAAAACAATAAACACATATTAACATCCACCACAGTGAGTCCACCCAACATCTCCTCACTGTGATGGAGGCAAAAGTCTTAGGGCTGCAGTCTCTTCCCTCCTCTTCTCCTTCTGCGCTGAGGCGATACCCCCCGGGCGATGTTAAAACCTGTCCCGCGGCTCAAACACCGCGGCCCGGGGTAGTCGAAGCTGCCGCTCACCAGACCTGCTGACGCAGCCGCTGGCCCGCGGCCGAACCCCGGTCTCAGGCCACCGCCACCAGAACTGCCGTCCCAGCCCCCGGAGCATCGTTCCAGCCCCGAGCCGGATCGCCCTCACGTGAGTACTGCCACCGTCTCAGCCTCGCGCCAGCCCGCCGCTCCTCCCTCGCGCCAGGCCGCCCCGACTGGGCGCCGCTCCTCCCTCGGGCTGGGCCGCCGCCGACCGGTCGCCGCTTCCTCCCTCGTTCATGAGGCCCCCCGACCGTGAGTCTCCGCCCTCCCCGGCTGGGCCGCCCCGACCGGCACCGCTTCTCCCTCGGGCTGTCCGCCCCGACCGGTGCGCCGCTGCCTCCTTCGGGCTGGGAACGCCGTACCTCCCCGAGCTCAGGCACACTCCGACGGGAGCACCGTTCTTCCTTCCTCGGTGCCGGTCCAGTCACAGCCGCCTCACGGAAAGCACTGTTCCAGCCCCGAGCCGGGCCTTCCTCACGGGAGCGAGCCGCAGTGCGAGTCCTGGCGGGCTCTCTGCCTCCTGAGCCTCGAGGTCCGCCAGCTCCGGCCATTAGGCCTCAGCGCAGACGGAGGCAGAGAAGGGGAATACGACAAAAAAGTCGCATTCCCCCGCAGGGAGAGACAGCAAGCCCCGTTTCAACCCCCCCCCCAAAAAAAACACAAACTAAAAACCAAAACTAGACTAACCAAAACGAAAATAAACAACCCAAAAAACACAAAACAAACAGGACTGCCGGAGAGCCGCTGCAGCCAGAGCCGCGCCGCCACTAGGAGAATATATTATTATACCAATGATATATATATATATTATACCTGTTAATATGAATGTTATCATATATAATTAAGTATAACTATATTATATATAAAAATAATATGATGAATATAATTGTGAGTGTTTTTTTAATGACACTGTCGCAGATATCCTGCTCCTGAACCAGCCTAATTAATGTGTGAGGGCAGTTCTTGTGGGTTCCTCCCTTTACTGAACCTCACTGACTCCCATTGTGCAGAGTGGGGGTGACGGCCATAGTGGGACCGGGGCAGTGCTAGGCAGGCATGTTCCAGTCGCTTTAATAGGAAATTAAATGAGACTGCAGCAGATGTCCCAGGTTTGAAGCGCTCATGAACCTGCCTAAATAAAGGGTCAGGACAGATCTTCTAGGACTGGGGCAGTGCCAGACCTGTAAGAGACCTCTCTTATTTCTGATGTAAATGTCACATCCTGGCCAAGAATCGAATGCTCTGATGTTTACTCGATGAATATTCATTTTAGGCTACAATGAGCTTATATTTATGTTATAGACCCCCCCCCCCTCCCCCCTCCCCGATGGTGCCTTGGCAAATGAGGGCTATTACCTTTGACCTAAAAGAACCCTAAAAGTATTGTATTGTTTATCTCTAGTTTGTGTGTGTGTCTGTGTATGCCTTTCAAACGTGTATCTGTGGATGTAAGTGTGTATGTACGTGTGGATGGATCTATGTGTGCATGTATGTTTGGATGTGTGCATGTATGTCTGCGTGTGCGTGGATGTGAGTGTGTGTGCGGATTTATGTGTGTGTTTGCATGCATGGAAGTGTGCGTATGGATGGATGTGTGTGTGGATGTGCGTATGTATGTATGTGTGGATCGGTGGTTGGATTGTCGCAGTCATTCACCGGCACGCCATTATCATAAGTAATTCACTCATTGTTTAAATAATTTGACCAAATAAACAGTGAAACGATCCACATTAAAATAAAACTTTATATAATCATTTTTTTCCACAATTTATTTGTTTTGTATACTTTGAACCTTTACAAATGATGCAATGCGCTGGTAGGATAGGCCTGTGGTCAGTGTGCTAAACAGTTGCTGTTTGTTGACTGACTTGTCATGGATCGAAGCAGTCTCTTTGGGGCCGGCTCATCTGCTTCACCATCAGGAACTGCCTCTTGAGGTGATTCACCTGCTTCAGGCTTTTCAGCGTCTTGAACTCAATTGAAAGAGGAAAAAGAAAACAGAAAACGAATGAAAAGTAAAATAAATCAACATCCTCAAATATATCTTTCATTTTTCAAAGTAACATCACATGACCATAAGTAAAAAGATTTGTTGTTTGAGTCCTATCATTACCATTCTTCCTTCTAGACTTTGCTATCGCTCGATTTGTTGTTGTTATGTTGCAGAAGTGACGATAGCACGCTGCATGATAACCCGGGATACACTGCTGCCTCCTAATAATAGAAGATAATATGTGTCAGGGTGTATTTTACATCTTTTCATGTTTTATATTATGTAAGACAATATCGACATATCAATGAGGAAATTAAACATGTATGCATGTCCAGGTAGATGGAATGGCAAGTCTGCAAATTATCAAATTAGTGTTCATTAAAGCACAGTGCATGTCCACACAAAACACTTTTGTGTGGACAGGCTCGGAAGAGTGGAGGGGCAGAAGCTGCAGGAAAAAAAATCTCATATTACTTAGATCTGCATGGACTTCAATTCATAAAATGTCAATCTCTTAATGTCAATGAGACTTACACTGTAATTTACTGCCATTGATAAGACTGCAAGTGCAGGAGCAGAGGGTGCAGAATAGCTAGAGAAAGAAACATCTCATAGTACCTAGGTCTGCATGGACTTCCATTCATAAAGTGTCAACCTCTATTTAATGTCAATGAGACTTACACTGTAATTTACTACAATTGATAAGTCATTTCTAGTTTAAGTAGAGGCTACTGAAAAGAAAACTCATAGTCATTAAGTCTGCATGGACTTCAATTCATAAAATGTAAACCTCTTCTTAATGTTAATGAGAATAACAATATGTTACTACCATAGAAAAATTAGTTCACATATCACCAATTCATTTCTACAGAAACATTAACCATTTCTGACCAATTCTCACTGCAATGGAAGCCTATAAAGTGCGATCAATATCCCTCCGTTTTTCTCCCGTGGTTGGGGCCTGGAAACGGCCGCTACAGACGGCACTATGTACAGCCTTCCCCCCCCCACCCCTCCCGCGGTGATGATCCACGGCTCCGCATTCGCGAATCGGCCGCTTCTTAATTGAGACCGCGGCTTCACTATATTAAGTACCTAGGCCCTGCGGTCGGAGCACTTTTTCCCGGTAAGATATCGCAGGCAGAAAGACTTATTAGACTACAACACGCTGGCATTAGTGAAAATGTTTAATTGACTGTGTTATGGACACACATACTTTAGGCCCTCAACTTCATGAATGAATGAGTGAATGAATGAATGAATGAATGAATGAATGAATGATAGAGTGAATGAATGAATGAATGAATGAATGAATGAATGAATGAATGAATGAATGAATGAATGAATGAATGAATGAATGAATGAATGAGTGAATGAATGAATTTATTCACATTATAAAAGGGTGCAATTAAATTAATTAAAGTCCATACAGATAGATTTTCATAAATTCAGACTTTAGATCTTACCTTTCAGTTAGAGTTGATTCTTGGCTGTCGTCTTTGTGTTGGCAGCATCTCAGCAGGGACTTTGCTTTCAAGGCTTTCAAGATGCAGGAAGATTGCTCCCGATGTTGGGGAAGTCCAGGACAAGGGGTCACAGCTTAACGATAAGGGGGAAATCCTTTAAAACCGAGATGAGAAGAACTTTTTTCACACAGAGAGTGGTGAATCTCTGGAACTCCCTGTCACATAGGGTAGTCCAGGCCAGTTCATTGGCTATATTTAAGAGGGAGTTAGATGTGGCCCTTGTGGCTAAGGGGATCAGAGGGTATGGAGAGAAGGCAGGTACGGGATACTGAGTTGGATGATCAGCCATGATCATATTGAATGGCGGTGCAGGCTCGAAGGGCCGAATGGCCTACTCCTGCACCTAATTTCTATGTTTCTATGTTTCCACCTATCCACTTAGCAGCACATTCTTCAGCCTTTTTAATGCTTTTCTCACTAAATTCAATTACCCTGCTGCAAGTTTCCACGACATGTATTCCACAGAACAACAAACAGGCATCAGTAGAGGCACCCTCAGCCATGTTGTGCGCTAGCCTGAAGCAAAGCGCGTGATTGGCCAACTGGCAGACAACTCAATGTTAAACGTGCTTTGATTAGACTAAAAATTACCCGAATATTATTCCGTTTTTTCTCTAATTTAATAAAAATGTGCAAATCTTGTTCATGACGAGTTTCAGGGGTGATTTATATAATTATTTTACACAATATGTGAAAATTTAATGTACTTGGGGATTTGGGTCACGAAACTGTAGAATAAAGCTCCTCGGCCCACAGCCTATACAGTGGCGTGCAAAAGTATTCAGCCCTTTTGAGTCAATACTTTGTAGAACCACGTTTCGCTGCAATTACAGCTGCAAGTCTTTTGGGGTATGTCTCTACCAGCTTTGTACATCTAGAGACTGAAATTATTGCCCATTCTTCTTTGCAAAATAGCTCAAGCTCAGTCAGATTGGATGGAGAGCGTCTGTGAACAGCAATTTTCAAGTCTTGCCAGAGATTCTCAATTGGATTTAGGTCTGGACTTTGACTGGGCCATTCTAACACATGCATATGCTTTGATCTAAACCATTCCATTGTAGCTCTGGCTGTATGTTTAAGGTCGTTGTCCTGCTGGAAGGTGAACCTCCGCCCCAGTCTCAAGTCTTTTGCAGACTCTAACAGGTTTACTTCCAAGATTGCCCTGTATTTGGCTCCATCCATCTTCCCATCAACTCTGACCAGCTTCCCTGTCCCTGCTGAAGAAAAGCATCCCCACAGCATGATGCTGCCACCACCATGTTTCACAGTGGGGATGGTGTGTTCAGGGTGATGTGCAGTGTTAGTTTTCCGCCACACATAGCATTTTGCATTTAGGCCAAAAACTTCAATTTTGGTCTCACCTGACCAGAGCACCTTCCTCCACATGTTTGCTGTGTCCCCCACATGGCTTGTGGCAAACTGCAAACGGGACTTCTTATGGCTTTTTTTCAAAAATGGCTTTCTTCTTGCCACTCTTCCATAAAGGCCCAATTTGTGGAGTGCACGACTAATAGTTGTCCTGTGGACAGATTCTCTCACCTGAGCTGTGGATCTCTGCACATGGGCCTCTTGGATGCTTCTCTGATCAATGCTCTCCTTGCCCGGCCTGTCAGTTCCGGTGGACGGCCATTTCTTGGTAGGTTTGCAGTTGTGCCATACTCTTTTCATTTTCGGATGATGAATTGACCAGTGCTCTGTGAGATATTCAAAGCTTGAGATATTTATTTATAACCTAACCCTGCTTTAAACTTCTCCACAACTTTATCCATGACCTGTCTGGTGTGTTCCTTGGGCTTCATGATGCTGTTTGTTCACTGATGTTCTCTAACAAACCTCTGAGGCCTTCACAGAACAGCTGTATTTATACTGAGATTAGATTACACACAAGTGGACTCTATTTATTAATTAGGTGACTTCTGAAGGCAATTGGTTGCACTGGATTTTATTTAGGGGTATCAGAGTAAATGGGGCTGAATACTTTTGCACGCCACACTTTTCAGTTTTTTATTTGTAAAAAAATTTGAAAACCATGTATCATTTTCCTTCCACTTCACAATTATGCGCCACTTTGTGTTGGTCTATCACATAAAATCCCAATAAAATATATTTACGTTTGTGGTTGTAACGTGACAAAATGTGGAAACGTTCAAGGGGTATGAATACTTTTGCAAGCCACTGTATCTGCACATTCAACTCATCCACCTTATTACGAATGCTCCTTGCATTGAGACACAAAGCCTTCAGGCTTGTTTTTACAACACTCTTACCCCTTATGCAATTATGTTGAAAAGTGGCCCTTTTTGATTTTGCCCTGGAATTGTCTGCCTGCCACATTTACTTTTCACCTTGCTAAAAGAGAGAGAGAGAGAGAGAGAGAGAGAGAGAGAATAGTTAGAGATCGGGATAGAGGGAGATAGAGAGAGAGGGATAGAGAGAGATAAAGAGAGAGAGATAAAGAGAACACGGCTTCAGACAGAGACGTTTTCCAGGACCGTCAGTGATGATGTCACAATGCCACTCACGGTCCACCAATCACAAGCTGCCGAGTGCAACTATGACATCACTATGGGACGTTGCCAATGGTAACCACAGCAGGAGAGGTTGAGGGAGAGAATGATAGAGAGAGGGAGAGATAGAAAGATATAGAGATAAATAGAGAGATAGAGAGATATAGAGAGAGATAGAGAGATATAGAGAGATAGAGAGATATAGAGAGATAGGGAGATATAGAGAGAGATATATAGAGAGAGAGGGAAAGATAGAGAGATAGTGAGAGATAGAAAGATAGAGAGATAGAGAGATATAGAGAGAGAGATATAGAGAGATAGAGAGATAGGGAGATATAGAGCGATAGTGAGAGATAGAGATATATAGAGATATATAGAGAGGTAGAGAGATAGGGAGATATAGGGAGATATAGAGAGATATAGAGATATAGAGAGATAGGGAGATATAGAGAGATAGGGAGATAGAGAGATATAGAGAGATATAGTTATAGAGATATAGAGATGGAGATATAGAGAGATATAGAGAGATAGAGAGAGGGAGATATAGAGAGATATAGAGAGATAGAGAGATATAGAGATAGGGAGATATAGAGAGATAGTGAGAGATAGTGAGATATAGAGAGGTAGAGAGTTAGGGAGATATAGAGAGATATAGAGAGATATAGAGATAGAGAGATAGAGAGAGAGGGAGATATAGAGAGATAGTGAGAGATAGTGAGATATGGAGAGGTAGAGAGATAGGGAGATATAGAGAGATATAGAGGGATAGAGAGATAGAGAGATATAGAGAGATATAGAGAGAGAGCGATATAGAGAGAGGAAGCGATAGAGAGACATAGAGAGATAGAGAGAGATATTGAGAGATAGGGAGATATAGAGAGATATAGAGAGATATAAAGATAGAGATAGATATAGAGGGAAAGAGAGACAGAGAGAGATAGAGAGAGCGAGAGAATATATATATAGAGAGAGATTGAGATAGAGAGAGATAAAGATATTTAGAGATAGAGGTAGAGAGGCAGAGAGAGAGAGAGCCCAAGAGAGAGTGAGAGAGAGCCTGTATTTTCTGCGGCGAGGTAGAGACCATGTACCATGTGTATATGGAGTGTGTTAGGTTGCTGTTCCTGTACCAATATCTGAAGGGGCTGCTCCTCAAGTTCTGGTTGCATTTTATTCCCATGATCCTGATGTTTGGGAGTGGGGAAGGCCCGCCTCGGACCCACTCGCTCCCCTCGCCCCCACCCGCTCCCCTCGCCCCCACCCGCTGGCCCCGGCCAGGCCACGCCTCCCGTGGGGGCTACGGGTTTGTGGTGTAATATTGCGTTGTGGAACGGGCTGCATCGAGGGACCAAACCTCCCGTGTGACAGGGACCCAACGGGTCTGCACTTGGTCTAGTTATTCATATTTAATGTTATTTTGGGCTAATTTCACCCCTTTTGTCTCACTTTTATTTATGTTACTATTTTCATTTTTTTTGCTATTGTTTTGGGTGACGTTTTGATTTTGTTTTTCAGTGAGTCGAGCAAGCTGCTGACCTTAACTGGGCTGGTGGGCACCTGGATCAGGATGGACTGCATGTAGAAATGAGTTTATCTTGGGCCCGCTCCTGTTTATCGCTCTGGGTTATGTTTTGTTTTTGTTTTGTAAATGGTGCAGGAGGAGGCCATTCGTTCCTTTGAGCCAGCACCGCCATTCATTGTGGTCATGGGGGGAGGGGTGGGGTGGGATTGTGGGCACCCATTCCAGGTGGGGCAAGAGAAAGAGAGAGAGGGGGGGGGGTGGGAGGGTTGTGAGGAGAAGTGTCATATCTAGCTCTGATTTAATTTAATACATTTTGTTCTTGGCTTTGACAGCAATTGATTTTTATGATTGCTGCATTTAACTACAGAGTTCCAATGTCTGTATGTGAAAAATATGGTTGAGAAGTGATTGCTAATAACTTAGATAATTTGTACAGAGTTCTGCCAGTAAATGGATATGTTAAAGAAAAACAGGTGCTATCAATGTGAAACAAAACGATGATTGCTGCACAATGTACAGTAGACCATTTAGCATCAGTGGACTCTCCACTGACGTGCTGAGTGTATCCATTCATCATTTGCTATCTTCAACATCTGTCAGCCTTGGTACAACACAACTGCCTTTGAATATCAATAATACACTTATAAGACAGACAGACAGACAGACAGACAGACAGACAGACAGACAGACAGACAGACAGACAGACAGACAGACAGACAGACAGACAATTAATTTCCAGCTATAGGAATTTGGTATATCGGTATATTGGGAATTTCCTTTCCAATCATGGCTGCTCTCTGTCTCCTAATCCCATTTTCCTGCCTTCTCCCCATAACCCATGACTCCTGTTCTAATCAGAGTTCGGGTGGTTACGACTATGCTGTTTGAATCATAACTCCGTGGTGTTTTGAGAATCTGAAAGTTTGCACCTTAAGACATAGGTGCTAGACTTCGACTTAGACTTGGTTCCTCCCACACTGTTGAATTCATTAGTCAGCAAGCTTTGGCCATTCTGTTTGGTCATGTGCACTATCTTCCACCCTCGATAGGTTCGTGTCCCGGGCTTCCAAATTCTTCTGCAATGTTCACCTCCATATGAGTTTTGGTCGGCCTCTTTTCCTTCTTCCGTCAGGTTGTCATTGCTATCTTAGGTGCACGTTCGGGTGACATTCTGAGTACATCCTGCAGACTTCATCCTGCGTAGCTCTATGTCCTGGCTGAGAGGCTTGGTTGCAGTTTCCCGGTAGACTAATGCATTCTCAGGTGTCTTTCCTTTGAGAACCACCAACTTACAAGATGTACAGCTGTATCAATTGCTGAACTGAAGTCTGGGCAATCAGTGATGGTATTGCCAGCATGAATATTGACTGGGAATTAATTATTTTAAATGTTAAAATTATTAAAAATAAGAGAGTCGTGAATTTATGGAATTCCCTGCCACAAAGGACAGTGGAGGCCAAATCACTGGATGGATTTAAGAGAGAGTTAGATAGAGTTCTAGGGGCTAGTTGGGTCAAGGGATATGGGGAAAAGGCAGGCATGGGTTATTGACAGTGGACGATCAGCCATGATCACAATGAATGGCGGTGCTGGCTCGAAGGGTCGAATGTCCTCCTCCTGCACCTATTTTCTATGTTTCTTTGTATATTTTTGGCGTTGTAAACGCAGTACAAAGGAAGAAATTCATAAACTAAACACAAGTAGAATATCGAAAATCATGAACTTGGTGGGTAGTGATATAGATACCCAAATTGTTTTAATATCAATCCATTTGAATAACATTCATATCAATTTCTAAACTGAAGTTTTCAGTTAATGTAAATGTAATTTATTTATTCTAAACTAATGGTATCTATAATATAACGCAGGTAAAGTTCACAAGTTATAGGAGTAGAATTGGGCCATTCGGCCCATTGAGTCCACTGCCATTCAATCATGGCTGATCTCTGCCTCCTAATCCCATTTTCCTGCCTTCTCCCCGTAACACTTGATACCTGCTCTAATCAAGAATTTGTCTATCTCTGCCTTAAAAATATCCACTGACTTGGCCTCCACAGCCCTCTGAGTTTTACAGATTAAATACCATCTGACTAAAGAAATTCTTCCTCACTTCTACCTCCTCTTTCTAATAGAGTGCCCTTTAATTCCGAGACCATGAAACTCTGGTCCTAGACCAGGGGTGGGGAACCTGCATGCGGCCTTCTAGGCCATTAAGTGCGGCCTTTTGCATGAATCCACATTTTGTACAACAAATCCTTTTATTTCTATTAATATTTTGTTTCTCTTTTATTATTTTCATTTTAATCTTAAAATGAACGTATTTAAAATACTAAAGAGTAAAAGAAGTTTCAACAAAATAATCCTCCCCGACTGACAGCCACAATTAAAACAATAGTGTCATGAGGGCTATTTTAACAATATAATGTACATTTTGAAGTATATCTAATTGAAGTTTCTTGGATGCGACCTTAATAGATTACAGCTAACTTAATGCGGCATTCCAACACGTAAAGATTCCCCGCACCTTTCCTAGACTCTCCCACTATTGGAAACAGTGGGACTGGATGTCAATATCCTGACAGGCTTTGGGAGGATGCTACTAGCTAGAGACAGACAGAGCAAAACTCTGGGAACAGGAGAACAAAGAAACACTGTTAAAATGGTCACATGATGAACATCTGGTGAGAACAGAACTGCACGTAATGTCATTGCTCGGCAGAATGGCCTTGAGAAGATAAGGTGTCTGGGAACGGCCATTTCACAAAGGAACTATATAATGAGAATGAAAATGTGAACAGGCAACATAATTAAGAACTCCCCAGCCTGATAAGGAACAGAGATGCGTTTTTTTATTCAGCACTTGGATGAGTGACAACTCAAAATGATTGACTTTAGAATTGTGAGAGCGTTGGGTTTGAACAAAGGCTTCCTTTAGGAGATTGAAGGAAAATTAGTATAAAAGAAGGGGGGTCGGAAACATGGGCAGCAACAACCCGGGAACAACCATCAATCGAAGGAGGGACCTGAGTTCAAAGCTCAGAGAAGACAAACCTCCTACCAACAGAGTGACTCTGTCCAATTCATTCATAGGAGCAATATCTGACTTTGTGATTTAGTTTAAGAAGTGATAAGTTGAAATAGTAAAGTCAATGAGAAGTTATTAGAAGTCAATTGTTTGCATGCATGTTTTAAGTTACTCGGCTGTTAATAAAGATTAAGTTGTACGAAACTAAATGAAACCTCGGTTTAGAGTCTTGTTCGACACATCAGTTGATACCCTATAGAGGTATAGGGTCACCAATCCTTTCCACATTCACTCTATCTATGCCTTTCATTATTCTGTAAGTTTCAATGTGATACCCCTCATCCTTCTAAACTCCAGCGAGTAGAGGCCCAGTACCGTCAAACGCTCACCATGTGCTAACCCACTCATTCCTGAATCATTCTTGTAAACCTCCTCTGGACTCTCTCCAGAGCCAGCACATCCTTCCTCAGATATGGGGTCCAAATTTGCTCACAGTACTGCAAATGCGGGCAGACCAGCACCTTATAGAGCCTCAGCATTGCATCTCTCCTTATAGAGCCTCAGCATTGTATCTCTCCTTATAGAGCCTTATACTGATTGGTGACCCTATACCTCAACATGTCTTGCCTAAAGGTTTATAGTTAAGCCTGCCGACTACTCTTATTCACTTTTTTTGATTAGTGCTCCGTTTCTTCCATTTCTCATTCTCACTGGCTTTTTGTTCTCTCGTATACCTGTATTATTTCTTTAAGACAAACTTAAAGGAATTATTTAACTTCTCTGCCATTCTCCGTATTTAATTCTCCTGTCTCTGCCTGTAAGGGCCCACACCTGCCATCTTTAGCATTATCCTCCTGCTGTCCATTGTATGTTCACACCATTCGAGGCATGGTATGAATACACACTTTGCCTTGTATTCCATCTGGCATTTCTTTATCAATTTCTTGATATTGTTTCTTAAATGTGTGAGGGTAGAGCGTAGAGACAGAGGGGTGTAAAATGAGGGTAGAAGCAATAGGTAGCAAGGTGAAAAGTAAAAGTGGCAGGCAGACAAAACCAGGGCAAAAATCAAAAAGGGCCACTTTTCAACATATTTGTACAAGGGGTAAGATTGTTGTAAAAACAAGCCTGAAGGCTTTGTGTCTCAATGCAAGGAGCATTCGTAATAAGGTGGATGAGTTGAATGTGCAGATAGCTATTAATGACTATGATATTGTTGGGAGCACGGAGACATGGCTCCAGGGTGACCAAGGCTGGCAGCTGAACATCCAGGGATATTCAATATTCAGGAGGGATAGAGAGAAAGGAAAAGGAGGTGGGGTAGCGTTGCTGATTAGAGAGGCGATTAACGCAATGGAAAGGAAGGACATTAGTTTGGAGGATGTGGAATCGGTATGGGTAGAGCTGCGAAACACTAAGGGGCAGAAAACGCTGGTGGGTGTTGTGTACAGGCCACCTAACAGTAGTAGTGAAGTTGGAGATGGTATCAAACAGGAAATTAGAAATGCGTGCGACAAAGGCAAAACCGTTATAATGGGTGACTTCAATCTACATATAGATTGGGTGAATCAAATTGGCAGGGGTGCTGAGGAAGAGGATTTATTGGAATGTATGCGGGATAGTTATCTAAATCAACATGTAGAGGAACCAACGAGAGAGCAGGCTATTTTAGACTGGGTATTGAGTAATGAGGAAGGGTTAGTTAGCAGTCTTGTTGTACGTGCCCCCTTGGGCAAGAGTGACCATAATATGGTTGAGTTCTTCATTAGGATGGAGAGTGACATTGTTAATTCAGAAACAATGGTTCTGAACTTAACTTTGAGGGTATGAGACGTGAATTGGCCAAGATTGACTGGCAATTAATTCTAAAAGGGTTGACGGTGGATATGCAATGGAAGACATTTAAAGACTGCATGGATGAACTACAAAAATTGTTCATCCCAGTTTGGCAAAAGAATAAATCAGGGAAGGTAGTGCATCCGTGGATAACAAGGGAAATCAGGGATAGTATCAAAGCGAAGGATGATGCGTACAAATTAGCCAGAAAAAGCAGCATACCGGAGGACTGGGAGAAATTCAGAGACCAGCAGAGGAGGACAAAGGGCTTAATTAGGAAAGGAAAAATAGATTATGAAAGAAAACTGGCAGGGAACATAAAAACTGACTGCAAAAGTTTTTATAGATATGTGAAAAGAAAGAGATTAGTTAAAACAAATGTAGGTCCCTTGCAGTCAGAAACAGGTGAGTTGAGCATGGGGAACAAGGATATGGCGGACCAATTGAATAACTACTTTGGTTCCGTCTTCACTAAGGAAGACATAAATAATCTGCCGGAAATAGCAGGGGACCGCAGGTCAAAGGAGTTGGAGGAATTGAGTGAAATCCAGGTTAGCCGGGAAGTGGTGTTGGGTAAATTGAATGGATTAAAGGCCGATAAATCCCCAGGGCCAGATAGGCTGCATCCCAGAGTACTTAAGGAAATAGCTCCAGAAATAGTGGATGCATTAGTAATAATCTTTCAAAACTCTTTAGATTCTGGAGTAGTTCCTGAAGATTGGCGGGTAGCAAACGTAACCCCACTTTTTAAGAAGGCAGGGAGAGAGAAAACGGGGAATTACAGACCAGTTAGTCTAACATCGGTAGTGGGGAAACTGCTAGAGTCAGTTATTAAAGATGGGATAGCAGCACATTTGGAAAGTGGTGAAATCATTGGACAAAGTCAGCATGGATTTACAAAAGGTAAATCATGTCTGACGAATCTTATAGAATTTTTCGAGGATGTAACTAGTAGCGTGGATAGGGGAGAACCAGTGGATGTGGTGTATCTGGACTTCCAGAAGGCTTTCGACAAGGTCCCACATAAGAGATTAGTATACAAACTTAAAGCACATGGCATTGGGGGTTCAGTATTGATGTGGATAGAGAACTGGCTGGCAAACAGGAAGCAAAGAGTAGGAGTAAACGGGTCCTTTTCACAATGGCAGGCAGTGACTAGTGGGGTACCGCAAGGCTCAGTGCTGGGACCCCAGCTATTTACAATATATATTAATGATCTGGATGAGGGAATTGAAGGCAATATCTCCAAGTTTGCGGATGACACTAAGCTGGGGGTCAGTGTTAGCTGTGAGGTGGATGCTAGGGGACTGCAAGGTGACTTGGATAGGCTGGGTGAGTGGGCAAATGTTTGGCAGATGCAGTATAATGTGGATAAATGTGAGGTTATCCATTTTGGTGGCAAAAACAGGAAAGCAGACTATTATCTAAATGGTGGCCGACTAGGAAAAGGGGAGAAGCAGCGAGACCTGGGTGTCATGGTACACCAGTCATTGAAAGTAGGCATGCGGGTGCAGCAGGCAGTGAAGAAAGCGAATGGTATGTTAGCTTTCATAGCAAAAGGATTTGAGTATAGGAGCAGGGAGGTTCTACTGCAGTTCTACAGGGTCTTGATGAGACCACACCTGGAGTATTGCGTACAGTTTTGGTCTCCAAATCTGAGGAAGGACATTATTGCCATAGAGGGAGTGCAGAGAAGGTTCACCAGACTGATTCCTGGGATGTCAGGACTGTCTTATGAAGAAAGACTGGATAGACTTGGTTTATACTCTAGAATTTAGGAGATTGAGAGGGGATCTTATAGAAACTTACAAAATTCTTAAGGGGTTGGACAGGCTAGATGCAGGAAGATTGCTCCCGATGTTGGGGAAGTCCATATTGAATGGCGGTGCAGGCTCGAAGGGCCGAATGGCCTACTCCTGCACCTAATTTCTATGTTTCTATGTTTCTTGGTACTCCATTGTTCTAAATGCTCCCATTCTTCAGGTCAAAAACTATTTCTGACAACATGATCTTTTTAACACCCTTTATTCCTCATGCCAGCCATGGATAATTCACTGTGTTTTG
Source organism: Amblyraja radiata (assembly GCF_010909765.2). Lineage (NCBI taxonomy): Eukaryota > Metazoa > Chordata > Chondrichthyes > Rajiformes > Rajidae > Amblyraja > Amblyraja radiata. The sequence goes on along the minus strand of NW_022630088.1, from coordinate 3,639,892 downwards.
TTGGGTTTTTGTGCATTAACATAATTGTCTTTATTGTTCTTGATGTCAGATCAAAGGGAAGATAAAGGGGCCAAAATGCCTTTTGAAGATCTTGGAAATGATGAACCTGGTGAAGCAATTCCACGCATTGTGCAAGGTAAATAATAATCATTTTGCTCTGACATATCCATAGGAAACAACAATTTATTGGGAACTGAACATAATACTTGAACTGAAGTAGTCACCAAAAAGTGCATCATTTTGAAAGCCACTTTTCTATGTTTCTCACATTTAATGATTCAATGGTACTTTATTGTCTCATGTATCTAGGTAGAGTGAAATTCATGTATTGTACACAGTTCAGTAACAATCTTGTTGTAAATGGGGTACAATCATACTAAAGTACAGGAGTGTGAGATTAGTAGATCACATTGAGGCACTACACGAGTCACCATGTTTCCAGCAACATCTTGTGCCCTTCATGCTCAGAGTTATTAAACATGTGTGAGTCTCAACTTGGCCATAAAGGCACATTGTCCAGGCCGTGGCAGTGGGTTGGAGTTGCAGGGGCCAGGTGACGTGTTGATGCCCTCCACCGCTGCTCCACTGCTCCGTGCCGATGCAGGCTGCATCTGATCCACACGCATGGCCATTTGGAATGGCGCCTGATCTAATTGGAATTTGGAAAGGGGAGGGGATTTGGAAATCTGTCTCCTCAGATTCTGGTGAACTTCTACCGCTGCACCATCGACAGCATCCTTACCAACTGTATCACAGTATGGTATGGCAACTGCTCTGTCTCCGACCGGAAAGCACTGCAGAGGGTGGTGAAAACTGCCCAACGCATCACCGGTTCCTCACTCCCCTCCATTGAGTCTGTCCAGAGGAAGCGATGTGTGCGAAGGGCGCGCAGCATCGTCAAGGACTGCTCTCACCCCAGCCACAGACTGTTTACCCTCTTCCCATCCGGGAGGCGCTACAGGTCTCTCCATTGCTGGTGGTTTGTAAAATACCCAAGTGGAATATAAGGTGTTCTTCCACTTTTGTGTGTGGCCTCACTCTTATTGATGGATGTGGCCTAGGATTGGAGAGTCACTCAAGGAAGAGGGGGTTCAAAGAGCCTAGCACCCAGGACATGTGGCAGGCCTTGGTCGACTGAGTGCATGTATTTGGTGGATCAGTCGCCTGATCTGCACTTGTTCTTGCCGATGGTAGGAGACCGCATCGGGAGGCTGAGTGTGGTGGATGGGGTTGGAGGACGTGCGTGTGAGCCCCTGCCTCAATAGACAATATAAAATAGACAATAGGTGCAGGAGAAGCCCATTCAGCCCTTCGAGCCAGCACCGCCATTCAATGCGATCATGGCTGATCATCCACAATCAGTACCCCGTTCCTGCCTTCTCCCCATATCCCCTGACTCCACTATCTTTAAGAGCCCTACCAAGCTCTCTCTTGAAAGTATCCAGAGGACCGGCCTCCACCCCCCTCTGAGGCAGAGAATTCCAGTCACTCACAACTCTCTGTATGAAAAAGTGTTTCCGCATCTCCGTTCTAAATGGCTTACACCTTATTCTTAAAGTGTGACCCATGGTTCTGGACTCCCCCAACATCAGGAACATGTTTCTTGACTTAGCTTGTCCAAACCCTATGTAATCTTATATTTTAAAGATCTCCCCTGCACAGATTCCAACCTTGTAGTTCCTCAGCCCTGTACTGCTCCTTTCTCTCCCACTTCCCCAAATCCCCCTCTCTCCCCTGCCCCTTCCCTTCTGGCCTACATCTGAGATACCTCTCACACTCTTCCACACATCAATAACTTTCCATTCCTAGGCCCCCATTCCCTCATCTTCACCATGGACCTTCAGTCCCTTTATAATTCTATTCCCCACTAGGAAGGTCTTGGAGCCCTCAATCGTGTTCCTCCTCCAGAGACCCATTCAGTTCCCCACTGTTAACACTCTCCTCCACCTGGTGGAACTTGTCCTCACTCTCAACATCTTTCCTTTTGACTCCTTTTACTTTCTTCAAGTTAAAGGTGTAACCATGGGCAGCACCTTTTGCCCCAGCACCTGTCCTCAAATTCACTTGGAACATCTCTGACATCGCTCTCCCCTTTCTTGATCTCTCTGTCTCCATTATAGGGGACAGATTATCGACAGACATTAATCACAGTGCCCTCCATAATGTTTGGGACAAAGACCCATAATTTATTTATTTGCCTCTGTATTCCACAATTTGAAAAGTTTCGAAGCAACCTTTCAAGGATTTTTGTCGAAGAGGGATAGAGGCAGCGTGATTTCAAAGTTTGACAACGTCGGACTGCAGAAACTTTCCTTTGTTAAAGGATTTCTCCATTTAGTGAGGAATTCCAACGTTTTTCTGGAGCGCCGTGGGAGTGGCAGTGGAAGGTGGATTTCCAAGAGGGCCTGGAGACCGGGAGTAGGAAAGTCGCAGTGTTTTTGTCATTTCAAACACTGGATCATTGCTCCCATATTGTCTTGCCTAGAGAAGGATACCTGGGCTTAATGAAGAGAATATGCTACCGGCAGTTTCCGGTGGCTCAGAAGGGCTGTGAAAAGTCTTCCAAGAGCTGTTCTCGGCAGTGAGGTTGAGCGCGGGCATTTCCTTGATCGGCTGGAGAGAACTGCTTCTGTTGCTTTTTCGGACTGTGAGTGACTCTGAGATCGCTCTTGAGCTGAGACTGCTTGTGTCCCTGGTGCTGGTTTTGTATCACCGTCAGGATGGTGGCCAATCGGGCTCGGAGTTACACAACTGCGGTTTCGGCTGCGGCTTCAGGGTCAATCGAGGATGAGCCTTATGTTGACTTGGGTGGAATAAAACACGGGATCTCAGTCCAAACCGGGTACCGGTGGAACATGGATGCAAGATCTAAGGGTCTGCAAGATCTTTTCACAAAGGGAGTGATTGCCCCTGATTGCACGGAGAAAGTGTGAGATTATATTAAAGTCTCAGGAGGACGTGACCTTAGTTCTGGAGAAGGGGCTCACAGTGGGAGGAACTTTGTGCCGGTGGAACCGTGGGTGACCACCGTGAGACCGGGTCACCTGCGTGACGCTCCCACATTCATCCGGGATGTGCTCCTTCTTCCACACCTGGCTAAGATTGGGGAGGTGCGGTCTAGGCTGACTGGGCTTATGCCTTGTGACCCGTGTCTCAAAGGGATCTTGAGTTTTAACAGGCGAGTGTTCATGAAGGTGAGAGTGGGGACGGGCGCAGATGGGAGCTTCATTGTGGAGTATGATGGTGACCTCTACCGCATGCGTTGGAGTTGGGGGAGAAGCACGGTGTCATGTGTGCACAGTGTTTGGACATTTGATCCAGTTGATGCTGCCAGCTCTACCTCTGTGACACAGGGTGGCACTGCTGGCCCATCTGATGCTGCCAGCTCCACCTCGGTGACACAGGGTGGCACTGATGACCGATCTGATGCTGCCAGCTCCACCTCTGTGACACAGGGTGGCACTGATGACCGATCTGATGCTGCCAGCTCCACCTCGGTAACACAGGGTGGCACAGCTGGCCCATCTGATGCTGCCAGCTCCACCTCGGTGACACAGGGTGGCACTGCTGGCCCATCTGATGCTGCCAGCTCCACCTCGGTAACTCGGGGTGGCACTGCTGGTCTATCTGATGCTGCCCCTGATCCTGTGGCGGTGGTTGATGGCGAGGCGCAGGGGAAGGGTGAGGGGGTGGAGGAGGAATGGCAGGTGCAGGAGAAGATGGGGAGATATAGAGAGATAGAGATATAGTGAGAGATAGTGAGAGAGACAGAGAGAGATATAGAGAGATAGAGAGAGATATAAAGAGATAGTGAGAGAGAAAGATATAGAGAGATATAGAGAGATATTGAGAGATAGATATAGAGAGATAGATAGATATAGAGAGAGGAAGAGATAGAGAGATATAGAGAGATATAGAGAGAGGGAAAGAGAGACAGAGAGAGAGAGAGGGAGCGAGAATATATATATATAGAGAGAGATTGAGATAGAGAGAGATAGAGATATTTAGAGATAGAGGGAGAGAGGCAGAGAGAGAGAGAGAGCCCAAGCGAGAGTGAGAGAGAGCCTGTATTTTCTGCGGCGAGGTAGAGACCATGTACCACGTGTATATGGAGTGTGTGAGGTTGCTGCTCCTGTACCAATATCTGAAGGGGCTGCTCCTCAAGTTCTGGTTGCATTTTATCCCATGATCCTGATGTTTGGGAGTGGGGAAGGCCCGCCTCGGACCCACTCGCTCCCCTCGCCCCCATCCGCTCCCCTCGCCCCCACCCGCTGGCCCCAGCCAGGCCACGCCTCCCGTGGGGGCTACGGGTTTGTGGTGTAATATTGCATTGTGGAACGGGCTGCATCGAGGAACCAAACCTCCCGTGTGACAGGGACCCAACGGGTCTGCACTTGGTCTAGTTATTCCTATTTTTTGTTATTTTGGGCTAAGTTCACCCATTTTGTCTCACTTTTATTTATGTTACTATTTTCATTTTTTTTGCTATTGTTTTGGGTGACTTTTTGATTTTGTTTTTCAGTGAGCGAGCAAGCTGCTGACCTTAACTGGGCTGGTGGGCACCTGGATCAGGATGGACTGCAGGTAGAAATGAGTTTATCTTGGGCATAGACACTGCGGGCTGAAGGGCCCGCTCCTGTTTACTGCTCTGGGTTGTGTTTTGTTTTTGTTTTGTAAATGGTGCAGGAGGAGGCCATTCGGCCCTTTCAGCCAGCACCGCCATTCATTGTGATCATGTGGGGAGGGGTGGGGTGGGATTGTGGGCACCCATTCCAGGTGGGGCAAGAGGAAGAGAGAGAGGGGCGGGGGGGAGTGTTGTGAGGAGAAGTGTCATATCTAGCTCTGATTTAATTTAATACATTTTGTTCTTGGCTTTGACAGCAATTGATTTTTATGATTTCTGCATTTAACTACAGAGTTCCAATGTCTGTATGTGAAAAATATGGTTGAGAAGTGATTGCTTATAACTTAGATAATTTGTACAGAGTTCTGCCAGTAAATGGATATGTTAAAGAAAAACAGGTGCTATCAATGTGAAACAAAACGATGATTGCTGCACAATGTACAGTAGATCATTTAGCATCAGTGGAATCTCCACTGACGTGCTGAGTGTATCCATTCATAATTTGCTATCTTCAACATCTGTCAGCCTTGGTACTACACACCTGCCTTTGAATATCAATAATACACTTATAAGACAGACAGACAGACAGACAGACAGACAGACAGACAGACAGACAGACAGACAGACAGACAGACAGACAGACAGACAGACAATTAATTTCCAGGATAGGAATTTGGTATATCAGTATATTGGGGATTTCCTTTCCAATCATGGCTGCTCTCTGCCTCCTAATCCCATTTTCCTAATCTAAGTTCGGGTGGTTACGACTATGCTGTTTGAATCATAACTCCGTGGTGTTTTGAGAATCTGAAAGTTTGCACCTTAAGACGTAGGTGCTGGACTTCGACTTGGTTTCTCCCACACTGTTGAATTCATTAGTCAGCAAGCTTTGGCCATTCTGTTTGGTCATGTGCACCATCTTCCACCCTCGATAGGTTCGTGTCCCGGGCTTCCAAATCCTTCTGCAATTTTCACCTCCATATGAGTTTTGGTCGGCCTCTTTTCCTTCTTCCGTCAGGTTGTCATTGCTATCTTAGGTGCACGTTCGGGTGACATTCTGATTACATCCTGCAGATTTCATCCTGCGTAGCTCTATGTCCTGGCTGAGAGGCTTTGTTGCAGTTTCCCGGTAGACTAATGCATTCTCGGGTGTCTTTCCTTTGAGAACCACCAACTTACAAGATGTACAGCTGTATCAATTGCTGAACTGAAGTCTGGGCAATCTGTGATGGTATTGCCAGCATGAATATTGACTGGGAATTAATTATTTATAATGTTAAAATTATTAAAAATAAGAGAGTCATGAATTTATGGAATTCCCTGTCACAAAGGACAGTGGAGGCCAAATCACTGGATGGATTTAAGAGAGAGTTAGATAGAGTTCTAGGGGCTAGTGGAGTCAAGGGATATGGGGAAAAGGCAGACACGGGTTATTGATAGGGGACGATCAGCCATGATCACAATGAATGGCGGTGCTTGCTCGGAGGGTCGAATGGCCTCCTCCTGCACCTATTTTCTATGTTTCTAAGTTTCTATGTATATTTTTGTCCTTGTAAACGCAGTACAAAGGAAGAAATTAATAAACCAAACACAAGTAGAATATCGAAAATCATGAACTTGGTGAGTAGTGATATAGATACACAAACCGCACCAGTCCACTAGTTGTTTCATTTCCTCCCTGTACATTGTTTCATCCACTCCGCTGATGAGACCCATCACTGTTGTGTCATCTGCGAATTTTATGATCTTATTGTCCGTAAATCTGGCAGCACAGTCATGTGTGAACAGTGTGAACAACAGCGGGCTGAGCCCACAGCCTTGAGGGGAGCCGGTGCTCAGCATGATCGAGCACGAGGTGTTCTTGCCAACACGGACTGACTGCGGTCTCTCTGTCAGAAAGTCCAAGATCCAGTGACACAGGGTGGTGTTAAGGCCCAGCCTTTGAAAATCAATAATACACTTGTAAGACAGACAGACAGACGGACAAACAGACACAGACAGACACAGAGACAGACAGACAGACACAGAGACAGACAGACAGACAGACAGACACAGACAGACAGACAGACACAGACAGACAGACAGACAGACAGACAGACAGACAGACAGACAGACAGACAGACAGACAGACAGACAGACAGGCAGACAGACAGGCAGGCAGACAGGCAGACAGACAGACAGACAGACAGACAGACAGACAGACAGACAGACAGACAGACAGACAGACAATTAATTTCCAGGATAGGAATTTGGGTTCAGTATATTGGGGATTTCCTTTCCAATCATGGCTGCTCTCTGCCTCCTAATCCCATTTTCCTGCCTTCTCCCCATAACACTTGATACCTGCTCTAATCAAGAATTTGTCTACCTCTGCCTTTAAAATATCCACTGACTTGGCCTCCACAGCCCACTATGGCAATGAGTTTTACAGATTAAATACCATCTGACTAAAGAAGTTCTTCCTCACTTCTACCTCCTCTTTCTAAAAGAGTGCTCTTTAATTCCGAGACTATGAAACTCTGGTCCTAGACCAAGGGTGGGGAACCTGCATGCGGCCTTCTAGGCCATTAAGTGCGGCCTTTTGAATGAATCCAAATTTTGTACAACAAATCATTTTATTTCTATTAATATTTTGTTTCTATTTTATTATTTTCATTTTAATCTTAAAATGAACGTATTTAAAATACTAAAGAGTAAAAGAAGATTCAACAAAATAATCCTCCCCGACTGACGGCCACAATTAAAACAATAGTAAGTCATGAGGGCTATTTTAACAACATAATGTACATTTTGAAGTATATCTAATTGAAGTTTCTTGGATGCGGCCTTAATAGATTACAGCTAACTTAATGCGGCATTCCAGCACGTAAAGATTACCCGCCCCTTTCCTAGACTCTCCCGCTATTGGAAACATTCTATAGCCTGGGACTGGATGTCAATATCCTGACAAGCTTTGGGAGGATGCTACTAGCTAGAGACAGACAGAGCAAAACTCTGGGAACAGGAGAACAAAGAAACACTGTGAAAATAGTCACATGATGAACATCTGGTGAAAATAGAACTGCACGTAATTTCATTGCTCGGCAGTTTGGCCTTGAGAAGATAAGGTCTCTGGGAACGGCCATTTTACAAAGGAACTGTATAATGAGAATGAAAATATGAACAGGCAACATAATTAAGAACTCCCCAGCCTGATAAGGAACGAAGATGTGTTTTGTTTATTCAGCACTTGGATGAGTGACAACTCAAAATGATTGACTTTAGAATTGTGAAAGCGTTGGGTTTGAACAAAGGCTTCCTTTAGGAGATTGAAGGAAAATTAGTATAAAAGAAGGGCGGTCCGAAACATGGTCAGCGACAACCCGTGAACAACCGTCAATAGAAGGAGGGACCTGAGTTCAAAGCTCAGAGAAGACAAACCCCCTACCAACAGAGTGACTCTGACCAATTCATTTATAGGGGCAATATCTGACTTTGTGATTTAGTTTAAGAAGTGATAAGTTGAAATAGTAAAGTCAATGAGAAGTTATTAGAAGTCAAGTGTTTGCATGCATGTTTTAAGTTACTCGGCTGTTAATAAAGATTAAGTTGTACGAAACTAAATTAAACCTCGGTTTAGAGTCTTGTTCGACACATCAGTTGATACCCTATAGAGGTATAGGGTCACCAATCCTTTCCACATTCACTCTATCTATGACTTTCATTATTCTGTAAGTTTCAATGTGATACCCCCTCATCCTTCTAAACTCCAGCGAGTAGAGGCCCAGTACCGTCAAACGCTCACCATGTGCTAACCCACTCATTCCTGAATCATTCTTGTAAACCTCCTCTGGACTCTCTCCAGAGCCAGCACATCCTGCCTCTGATATGGTGTCCAAATCTGCTCACAGTACTGCAAATGCGGGCTGACCAGCACCTTATAGAGCCTCAGCATTGCATCTCTCCTTATAGAGCCTTATAGAGCCTCAGCTTTACATGTCTTGCCTAAAAGTGTATAGTTAAGTCTGCCGACTACTCTTTTTCACTTTTATTGATTAGTACTCCGTTTCTTCCATTTCTAATTTTCACTGGCTTTTTGTTCTCTCGTATACCTGTATTATGTCTTTAAGACAAACTTAAAGGAATTATATAACTTCTCTGCCATTCTCCATATTTAATTCTCCTGTCTCTGCCTGTAAGGGTCCACACCTGCCATCTTTAGCATTATCCTCCTGCTGTCCATTTTATGTTCACACCATTCGAGGCATGGTATGGAAACAGGCCTTTCGGCCCACCTAACCCATGCCAAGTGAGATTTATTCTAGTCCCATTTGCTCACATTTAGCCCATATCTCTTCAAATCTTTCCTATCCACATGTGCCCGACCAATTGTTTTTTAAATGCTGTTATAGTACCTGTTTTAACTATCTCCTCTGGCAGCTCCTATATACTATATATGTGTGGAAAAAGTTGACCCTCTGGTTCCTCTTGAATATTGCCCCTCTCACCTTAAATCTATGTCCTCTGGTTCTTGATTTCCCCTACTCTGGGTAAAAGGCTGTGCATTCATCCTATCTACTCCCCTCATTATATTACACACCTTGTCTTGTATTCCATCTGGCATTTCTTTATCAATTTCTTGGTACTCCATTGTTCTAAATGCTCCCATTCTTCAGGTCAAAAACTATTTCTGACAACATGAGCTTTTTAACACTCCCTTTATTCCTCATGCCAGCCATGGATAATTCATTTTTTGTTGGGTTTTTGTGCATTAAAATAATTGTCTTTATTGGTCTTGATGTCAGATCAAATGGAAGATAAACGGCCCAAATGGAAACCTAAAATATTGCCCTTTGAAGTTGGTCTAGGAAATGATGAATCTGATGAAGCAATTCCACGCATTGTACAAGGTAAATAATAAACCTTTTGTTCTGACATATCCATAGGAAACAGCAATTTATTGGGAACTGAACATAATGCTTGAAGTGGTCACCAAAAAGTGCATCATTTTGAAAGCTATTTTCTATGTTTCTCACATTTAATGATTCAATGGTACTTTATTGTCTCATGTATCTAGGTAGAGTGAAATTCATGTATTGTACACAGTTCAGTAACAATCTTGTTGTAAATGGGGCACAATCATACTAAAGTACGGGAGTGTGAGATTAGTAGATCACATTGAGGCACTACACGAGCCACCATGTTTCCAGCGACATCTTGTACCCTTCAAGTTCAGAGTTATTAAACATGTGTGAGTCTCAACTTGGCCATAAAGGCAGGCATATTGTCCAGGAGGTGGCAGTGGGTTGCAGTTGCAGGGATCAGCTTGACCAGGTGACGTGTCGATGCCCTCCACCGTTCCTCCACTGCTCCGTGCCGATACAGACTGCATCTGATCCACATGCATGGCCATTTGGAACGGCGCCTGATCTAATTGGAATTTGGAAGGGGGGGAGGGATGGAGAGAGAGGGAAAGCAAGGGTTATTTGAAGTCAATGTTCATACTGCTGCCCATGCGAAATGTGTGGTGCTGTCCCTCCAATTCGAGCTGGGCCTGACTCTGACATTCGAGGAGGCCCAGGCTAGAGAGGCCAGTATGGGTATGGGAGGAGGTATTAAAGTGTTTAGCAATTGGGAGATCAGGTAGGTTTAGGTAGACTGAGTGTCAGGTCTCGCGTTTGATCTAGTTTCTGTTTCTTATTGGTTTTTAGTATTAGAGTTTGCATTCAGGTTTTATTTTGGTGTCTCACATCTCCTCTTGTTTCAGGTCCCATTTCCTGTCAGGTCGTTTACCCTCATGTGATTGTTGGCCACGCCCTGATGTGTTTCACCTGTGTCTCGTTATCCCCTGCTAGTCTGTATTTAAGCCTTTTGTGTTTTAGTTCCCATTGCCAGTTCGTTGTGTATGCTACTTGGTATCACCTCGTTCCAGCTCTCGAAATCTTGTGACCTTGTGATCTCGACCTATGCCTGTATTTTCGACCACTGGTTCTTGCCTGCTCCTATATGGTACTGTTGCCTCTGTTTTGCCTACCTGTGTACTGACTTGGACCGATTAAACGCCGAAGACCGATCTGCCCTGTGTCTGAGCCTGCATTTGTGTCCTCCTCCTCGTTCAGTTCTGACAGTACGAACTGGCCAACAATGGACTCAGCGGGCTCTGATCCTTTTCGTGCAGCGCTCCAGAAGCAAGAGGAGCGCATCTCGCATTACGAGGGTCAACTCTCCTCGATCGTCGCCGGGTTACGGGATCTCGGCGAGCGTCAGCAGGGGTTCCAGGCAGACATCGGTTCACAGGTGAACACTTTAAGTTCTCGGTTTGAAGACCTGGTTACTCGGCTGAATTCTTTGTTTCCTGCTGCGTCTCCCGTGCCTGCCGAGTCTGTTTCCTTGTCTGTGTCTCCAGGAGCTCCGATGGCCGCGGCTGCTGCAGCATCTCCATTCGTCCACCTGGCAAGACCGGAACACTTTTTGGGGGAATCGGAGAAATGTAGACCTTTTTTGATTCAGTGTGGACTGCATTTCGAACTTCAAGCGGCTTCCTTTTCATCAGAACGCTCAAGGGTAGCCTTTATCATCACGCACCTGTCGGGTAGGGCGGAGGCTTGGGCCACGGCAGAGTGGTCTCGGAATTCTCCTGTTTGCCAGACATCGGTCCTGTTCATGGAAGCTCTGTCCCGCACGTTTGATCACTCCAATCCTGGCCGAGGGGCTTCACAGAACCTGGTCTCCATGAAACAAGGTAATCGCTCTGTTATGGATTTTGCTATTGACTTTCGAACTGTTGCTGCTAAGGGTGGATGGAATGAGGCTGCTTTGTTGGATGCTTTTCGCAATGGATTGTCTGAAGCTATCAAAGATCAATTGGCTCCTCTAACCCTGCCTTCCGACGTCGAGTCTATGATTTCCCTGGCTATCCAAATTGACGCTAGGCTCAGAGAAAGAGATCGAGAGAGGAGATCGGCTGCAGTTCGGTCCTCCTCCCAGCAGTGGCGGCAGCGTCGCCCTTTACCTTCCAGTCGGGACTTCTTCCCCATCGGCCGGTCCAGTCAGCCTACAGTGCCACCTGCATCTTCGGAGGAGCCCATGCAGGTGGGACGAGCCAAACTCAGTCCGGAGGAACGGCAGCGCCGCCTAAGGGAAATGAGGTGTTTTTACTGTGGTGAACTGGGACATTTGTTGAACAGCTGTTCAGTAAAAGACAAAGCTCACCAATGAAAGAGAGGACATTGGTGAGTTGTACCACTCCTATGAGCCGTTCCTCTCGTCCATTGTCGACGGTACAATTGTTGGTGCATTCCCAGTGGCACTCCCTGCAGGCTTTGGTTGATTCTGGGGCAGATGAGAACTTCATGGACATTCGCTTGGCTGATGAATTGAAGCTGGAACGTGAACAGCTTCAAGATCCCATGGAGGCTAGTGCACTGGATGGGCGCCTACTGTACAGGGTAATTCACCGAACTCAACCTGTTCAACTCATCGTGGCAGGTAATCACCTTGAGACCATCAGTTTTCATCTCCTCGACTGTCCTCTTCATCCTCTGGTTTTGGGGCTCCCGTGGCTGTCTTACCATAATCCTCACATGAACTGGGGTACTGGGGAAGTAATTTATTGGGGGAATAACTGTAAACTCATCTATCTGCATGATTCTTCTCCTGAGTCTATGAAGGATCCGTCAAGGAGCAGTTTGCTGGGATCTTCCAGGACCACCCTCCGGCAGCCTCCCCGTTCAAGGGAGGAGGATTTTCCAGATCTCACCAAGGTTCCCTCATATTATCTAGACCTAAAGGAGGTGTTCAACAAGGCCAAGGCCACATCTCTTCCGCCGCATAGACCGTACGACTGCTGCATCGACCTTCTGCCAGGTACAGCGCATCCTAAGGGCCATCTCTACTCCTTGTCTTCACCTGAGCGGATCGCCATGGAAAAGTACATTGACGATGCCCTTGCTGCTGGGATCATCAGACCTTCTTCTTCACCAGCAGGAGCTGGAATCTTCTTTGTGGATAAGAAGGATGGAACACTTCGGCCCTGCATTGACTACAGAGGACTCAATGACATTACTGTTAAGAACAGATACCCTCTTCCTCTTATCTCCTCTGCATTTGAACTGTTAAAAGACGCTGCAGTATTCACTAAGTTAGATCTTAGAAATGCGTATCATCTGGTGAGGATAAGGGACGGGGATGAATGGAAAACTGCGTTTAACACACCCAGTGGTCATTATGAATATCTGGTCATGCCGTTTGGTCTTACTAATGCTCCAGCAGTTTTTCAAGGCATGGTTAATGATGTATTACGGGACATGCTGAACCGATTTGTGTTTGTGTACCTTGATGACATTTTGATTTTTTCTCCAGACGAGACTTCCCATGTGCAGCATGTACACCAGGTGCTAGAACGTTTGCTCCTGAATGATCTGTTTGTGAAAGCTGAGAAATGTGAATTTCATGTTAACACTGTTCAATTCCTTGGTTATGTTGTATCACCTGCTGGTATACAGATGGACCCGAGCAAGGTCAGTGCTGTGGCCACCTGGCCTACACCCTCCAGTCGTAAGCGACTTCAGGGGTTCCTTGGGTTTGCTAATTTTTATAGGAAGTTTATCCGGAACTTTAGTGTCACTGCTGCACCACTCCATGCTCTTACCTCACCCCACGTGCCTTTCTCTTGGTCCTCTCAAGCAGAAACTGCATTTATGAGACTCAAGAGGAGCTTCTCCTCAGCCCCCATCCTGGTTCACCCTGACCCGTCACTCCAGTTCGTGGTTGAGGTGGACGCCTCGGGTGTGGGCATCGGGGCCGTACTCTCACAGAAATCCCCCACAGATGGTCGATTACATCCCTGCGCTTTCCTCTCAAAGAAGCTTTCTCCTGCTGAGAGAAATTACGATGTGGGTAACCGTGAACTGTTAGCGGTTAAAACAGCCTTGGAGGAATGGAGACATTGGTTGGAGGGTACCAAGCAGCCGTTTCTAGTTTGGACAGAACAAGACCTCCCGTCGGGCCGCCTTTGGCCTCCTGAATCCGCTGCCTGTCCCCTCACGCCCCTGGTCAGACATCTCCATGGACTTTGTCACGGGCTTGCCCTCTTCTGAAGGTAACACCTCAGTCATGACTGTATTGGACAGATTTTCTAAGATGGTCCATTTCATTGCGTTGCACAAGCTTCCCTCCGCCAAGAAGACGGCAGAGGTCATGCTGTCTCATGTTTTTCGCATTCATGGATTTCCCAGAGACATTGTGTCTGACCGGGGGCCTCAGTTCGTGTCCAGGTTTTGGAAGGAGTTTTGTTCTCTGTTGAACGCCACGGTCAGCCTTACATCTGGTTATCACCCGGAATCCAATGGACAGACTGAACGCCTTAACCAGGAATTGGAGACAGGACTGTGGTGCTTGGTGGCACAGAACCCTTCAACTTGGAGCAAACACCTTATTTGGGTGGAGTATGCACACAACACACTTCCTTGCTCATCCTCTGGTCTCTCTCCATTCCAGTGTGCCTATGGTTATCAACCGCCATTGTTCCCTGCTGTGGAGAAGGAGTCCAGTGTGCCCTCCGCTCAGGCTCTCGTCCGTCGCTGTCGCAAGGTTTGGAATGGGGCTCGTCAGATGCTGTTGCGCAGTTCTGCGCGTTACAAGAGGATGGCTGACCGTGGAAGAACGCCGGCTCCAGTATAGTCGCCTGGTCAAAGGGTGTGGCTCTCCACTCGAGACTTACCGCTGAGGGTGGAATCCCGGAAGCTGGCTCCTCGTTTTGTTGGTCCTTTCCCCATATCGAAGGTCATCAATCCTGTGGCGGTTCGTCTCAAACTCCCCCGTGCCATGAGGGTCCACCCTACTTTCCATGTCTCCCGTCTGAAGCCATTTAAGGAGAGTCCTCTGGTCCCTGCCTCCACACCCCCTCCGCCCCCCCGGTTCCTTGATGGGGGTCCAGTGTTTACGGTCAGCCGGTTGCTGGGGATGCGCCGGCGTGGTCGTGGTTGTCAGTATCTTGTGGATTGGGAGGGGTATGGAACTGAGGAGCGGTCTTGGGTGCCAGCTCACAACATATGCGACCCGGAACTTATCAGGGACTATCGGCGCCAACATCCTGAAGATCCTGGGCCGTCAGGAGCCGGCCGTGGAGGGGGGGGGGGGTACTGTCAGGTCTCGCGTTTGATCTAGTTTCTGTTTCTTATTGGTTTTTAGTATTAGAGTTTGCATTCAGGTTTTATTTTGGTGTCTCACATCTCCTCTTGTATCAGGTCCCATTTCCTGTCAGGTCGTTTACCCTCATGTGATTGTTGGCCACGCCCTGATGTGTTTCACCTGTGTCTCGTTATCCCCTGCTAGTCTGTATTTAAGCCTTTTGTGTTTTAGTTCCCATTGCCAGTTCGTTGTGTATGCTACTTGGTATCACCTCGTTCCAGCTCTCGAAATCTTGTGACCTTGTGATCTCGACCTTTGCCTGTATTTTCGACCACTGGTTCTTGCCTGCTCCTATATGGTACTGTTGCCTCTGTTTTGCCTACCTGTGTACTGACTTGGACCGATTAAACGCCGAAGACTGATCTGCCCTGTGTCTGAGCCTGCATTTGTGTCCTCCTCCTCGTTCAGTTCTGACACTGAGCGCAGCCGAGGATCGAACCTGGGTCACTGGCGTTGTGGGGCAGCAACTCTACCATTGTACCACAGTGCCTCCCTTCTCTGTATGGAAACCCAATCACAGATGAGACAAACGGTTTGCAGAGCCATTACATTTAGTATCCCAAGGGTGAAGCAGTGTGACTTCTCATGGGGTAGTTAAGTATTTTAATGGAAAGTCTTTCATTATCTGAACTGTCAAAAAATTAATATTATTATCTATTATTAATTAAATTTTTATAGCATTAAGAAATGGAATTAGTCCAAATAATGCATAGAATAATACAATATGGTAAATGCCATTAGAGCTAAATAAACAAAAGATATTTTGCAAACTATGACTTACACCCTGCACTAACCATGTAACCATATAACAATTTACAGCACGGAAACAGGCCATCTCAGCTCTTCTATTCCGTGCCGAACACTTATTCTCCCCTAGTCCCATCTACCTGCACTGAGACCATAACCCTCCATTCCTTTCCCGTCCATATACATATCCAATTTATTTTTAAATGATAAAATCGAACCTGCCTCCACCACTTCCACTGGAAGCTCATTCCACACAGCTACCACTCTCTGAGTAAAGAAGTTCCCCCTCAGGTTACCCCGAAATTTCTGTCCCTTAATTCTCAAGTCATGTCCTCTTGTTTGAATCTTCCCTACTCTCAATGGGAAAAGCTTATCCACGTCAACTCTGTCTATCCCTCTCATCATTTTACTTCGGAGTCACGTGAGTGAATACGTGAAGAACCCGCTCAGCGCGCATGCGCGAAATTAACGCCAGCAGTGCAACAGCGGCTGCAACGCGACTTAGGCGCTCCCGCTACAGAAAGAAACGGACCGTCAGGTGAGTCCCCTGAGGTCGGGTTTCTATTACAGGGGAGCCGTTTTCTGCTTGTGTTTTACAGGCAGAGAAAAAGGCTCTGGAACAAAACTGTCCCCCGTTCGAGGAGGAACGTTTTCCGTCGGGGAGGGGGGCAGCAACAGGCGGTAGGAGCGTTTACCCAGTGTTCCGCAATTCCCCGACACCGTGCCGAGCCCAGCCCGCTAGTACCTGAGCAGCGGGCTGGATGCATAGCCACCCAAAGAGGCAGCCGGCAGGTGTTTTCCCGATTTCGGAAGGGACGTCTCTCCACCTGCACGGGGGGAGAGAGAGCCGCCTGAGCGGCTGGAGCGGCTCTCGGTGCAGGTGCCTGCGAGACGCGCTGCTTGAGGGGCGCTCTCGCTTCTACAAGGCACAGAAGCTCTAGTAGAAGGCGGTAGGAAACGGGACGTCTCTCCACCCGCACGGGGGGAGAGAGAGCCGCTTGAGCCGCTGGAGTGGCTCTCGGAACAGGTGCCTGCGAGACGCGCTGCTTGAGGGGCGCTCTCGCTACTACAAGGCACAAAAGCGCTAGAAGAAGGCGGTAAGAACAATTACCGGGCGCTTCGCTATCCCCATCACCGCGCCGAGCCCAGTCCCGCTAGTGCCTGAGCTGCGGGCTGGATGTTTAGCCATCCGAAGAGGCATCCGGCAGGTGGCGTCCGATTCGTCGGACGGGGACATGTCTCCACCTAAACAGAGGAGAGACAGCCACCTGAGCTGCATCCAACAGCTATTGGAGCAGCTCCAGCGGGATGCGCAGAAAGAGCGCTCTCGCGGAGGGAGATCAGGCACCCCCTCCACAGTGTTTCATGCACTGCCCTCTGCTCCCTCATTACTGGAGGCTAGCATTGGTGACCAGGGCTGGGCTGGTCTGGAACAGGGGCTGGCGGACGAGATCGGGAGTATGCAAGGGGTGCAGGAGCAGGAAGAGCTGCTGGGTGTGGTGGACCGCTATGTAGCAACCCCATGTGCTGGAAGACCGCTGGAACCGAAACTGGCGGCCAGCATAAATCAACACAGCACCAGAGAACTGTGAGGCCCTCAGAGTGCTGACTGTGAACAGCCAACTCTGGGGGCACATGGGGTCACACATTCGTAACTATGAACTCAAGCTACAGCGGATCCTAAGGCCCCTGACGTCGGCCATCACAGCCTTTGCTCGTTCTGTGGACAGCACGGACATGGATACCTGCCAGTGTACTGGCATTGATGTGCAACACTCAGTTTGAGATTAACAACTTCCGGCGGGAAATCATAAGACCTGCCCTCAATCCCAAATTTGCTGGGTTATGCAAAGCCCCAGCTGCAGAGACGGACGCTCTGTTATTCGGGAAAGACCTCACCAAAAAGGTAAGGGACATGGAAGAGGCATCGAAAAACTTTCAGCCTCATGAGGGCAGGACCCGGGACGAGCAAACCAAGACCTATAATACCCAAGCGGCAGCACCCCACGGCATCCACCAGTCGACGTCCTCAATATGGGACTGGTGAAAGCTCAGGGACCGCATTTTATCCCCAAAGATCTTTTTAGATCAGGGCCCAGAGCGGACCCCATGGAAAATGCGCCACCCCCCACCATCGCCAGCACGTCAGACAAACAAAGCCTTCAAGAACATGAGAAAGCAGAAGAAACGCCAATAACCATGGAGGTAGGTGGGTCTGGTTTCTGCCAGCATATAGAGTAAGGGTTCTTTACTAACAGGGGGGAGATTACACTTGTTCAAAGAAGCATGGGGTACTGTCACGAGTGACAACTATACTCAACAGCATTGGTGGATATAAAACACAATTCATGTCAGAAAAATCGCCGCCAGTTCAACATTGGCCCCAAAGGGTATTTTCTCCCTCCGTCAAAGAGAAACGTGAGGGACAAGCTGAACTGGTGAGACTTTATCACAAAGGGGGTCATCGAAAAGACCAAACATGAACCTTTGGAATTTGTATCGAATATATTCACTAAAACCAAAAAAGATGGTGGATGTTGCATCATCATTGACTTAACATCACTAAATAAGTTTGTTAAGTATATACATTTCAAAATGGAGACATTTGTTACTGCCAAACAACTGATTTCCAAAGGATACTTCATGGCAAGCATTGATCTTAAAATGCTTACTATCTAGTACCCATACACAAGGATCATCGCAGATACCTAAACATTTATCTGGATGGGACAGCAATGGCAGTACAAAGCATCGGCCTATGGGATAACTTCAGCCCCAAGATTATTCACCAAAATATTGAACCCAGCCATGGCAATACTAAGAAAACAAAAACATATTGTCATGGCATATCTGGATGATATTCTGATAGTAGGGAAAATGATGGAATTGGCTGTGGCAGCAGTATCAGCTACAAAACAGCTCCTCGAAACTCTGGGGTTCGTCCTACATCCAGATAAATTTAAGTTGAAGCCATCCACTATCATGGACTACCTGGGCTTCACAATTAACTCAGTCCATATGACTGTTACCTTGCCAAAGGCAAAAATGGTTGAATTAGCACAATCATGCAACAATTTGATGGTCAACGAGCGACCAACTATTCGACAAGTAGCAAGAGTAATTGGGAAAATGGTAGCAGCATTTCCGGCTACACAATTCGGACCTTTGCACTATCAAAATTTACAGAGAGCAAAGGTACAGGCACTAAAACGACATACAGGTCACTATGATCGTGTCATGAAATTACCCACTGAAGCAATATCAGAGCTACAGTGGTGGGCAGAAAACATTTGGCATAGTTTCAGCCCTATCTTCATCACTAACCCTACTTTAGTTATTCAAACAGATGCCAGTGCTCAAGGCTGGGGAGCGACTAACTCCATATCCAGCACAGGTGGTAGATGGACTAACCTAGAGTCATCATTACTACTTACACTGGGCATTAACTATCTAGAGATGTTGGGCGCCTTTTATGGTTTAAAAGCATATGTATCTAATATGCAGCACTTGCATGTTCGGTTACAAATTGATAATACTACGGTGCTGGCTTATATTAACCATATGGGTGGCATAAAATCATTATCATGCGACAAATTGGTCAACATGATTTGGCAATGGTGTGTCGAAAGACATATTTGGCTATCAGCTACTTACCTACCAGGTAAGCTAAACACCCATGCCATGAGAAAATTAAACGCCTGGGTTGCAGGTTTGAACAGACCTTACCTGGAACTGGGATTGTCCGAACAAACCATCACCACCATGTCGGCATCCCTTCGAACATCCACCAAGAGGCAGTACTTAACCAGCATCAAAAAATGGGACAAGTACTGCCAGGAAACAGGGACAACGTACGCAACAGCCACAGCCACCAACGTACTGGAGTTCCTGGCCTATCTACACCACGATGAAGGGATCAGCTACAGTGCCATCAACACAGCGCGGAGTGCTCTTTCTGCTTATCTCAAACCAGCGCCAGGACAACAGGCGATGGGATCCCATCCACTGGTGGTAAAACTGATGAAGGGCATTTACAATATCAAGCCCTAAGCCCAGGTATACCCATATTTGGGATATCAGTGTGGTCCTGACATATCTCAGGGAATGGCCACCAGCCTGATCCCTCGGCCTCGAGCAAGCTACACTAAAGACGCTCATGTTAATGGCACTTGTATCCGCTCAGAGGGTCCAGTCACTACACAAGTTGAGGCTGGACAACATGGTGACCACCCCAGATCAGATCACATTCATCATACAGGGTCTGGTGAAACAAAGCAGGCCAGGAACAGCTAATCCAGTAGTGGTATTCCGGGCCTACCCACCAGAGCCACGGTTGTGTGTCGTGACCCATCTACAACATTACATAGACACAACCCACAATATCAGAGGGAGTGAAAAAGCCTTATGGGTCAGCCACAAGAAACCTCATGGCCGGGTAACAAGCCAAACCATTTCAAGATGGCTCAAACAGGTACTGAATGCTGCCGGAATAGATACTAATACATTTAAGTCTCATTCCACTAGGGCAGCATCTACGTCAACGGCCGAGAGAATGGACGTACCGGTTGACCATATTCTGAATACAGCAGGATGGTCGAGGGAAACGACATTCAGAATTTTATAACAAGCCGTTGACAAAACCTGATTTATTTGCAGAGAAAATATTACAAGCTGCAAATATTTAATTTAAGCCCGGGGGAGCAATTTATTTTGTTATTGTTAAAAAATACCTTTTTTGTTTCTCGAAAAAAACAGATTCATTGGTTGATTACGATAACACTTCCTCCCTCAAGAACTTCGGCAGTGAGTGAAATAAAACTTATACGGTTTGAAATCACAGAGCTTTGAAGTCTTCACGTAGTCACTCACGTGACTCCGAAGTAAAATAGTAAGATTAAACGAGAACTTACCAGTTTGAAGTTTGATCTGTATTTTATGAGGAGTTACGATGAGGGATTACGTGCCCTCCGCTCCCACCCTCATTATATGGATCAAACTAAATAACTGATGTCACCTTTTCTTTACTATGTTTACTTCAAATAACTGTGTCTATCTGTGATTCCACACCGCTGCTTGGAAGTATGACGCGCATGCGCCCTGAGCGGGTTCTTCACGTAATCCCTCATCGTAACTCCTCATAAAATACAGATCAAACTTCAAACTGGTAAGTTCTCGTTTAATCTTACTATTTTAAAGACCTCTATCAAGTCCCCCCTTAACCTTCTGCTCTCCAAAGAATAAAGACCTAACTTGTTCAACCTTTTTCTGTAACTTAGTTGCTGAAACCCAGGCAACATTCTAGTAAATCTCCTCTGTACTCTCTATTTTGTTGACATCCTTCCTATAATTAGGCGACCAAAATTGTACATATGTATATTTTATATATGTGTGTGTGTGTGTGAATATATTTATATGTGTGTGTGTGAGTATATATGTGTGTGAATATATATATGTGTGTGTGTATGTGTGAATATATGTGTGTGTGTGTGAATATATGTATGTGTGAATATATATGTGTTTGTGAATATATGTGTGTGTGAATATATATGTGTTTGTGAATATATATGTGTGTGAATATATATGTGTGTGTGAATATATATGTGTGTGTGAATATATATGTGTGTGACTCTATCTGTGTGTGCATATACTCCTGTGTGTGTGTGCCTCTCGGTGTGTGGTGTGTGTAGTGCTATCTTCTGGTGCTGTGTGTGGTGTCTGCTATTGGCTTGTGGTGTGTCATTTGTGTTGTGTGTGTGTGAATCTCTAAGATATATGTGTGTGTGTGTGTGTGTGCTGAATATGTGGGTGTGTGCAATACTATCGTGTTGTGGATATTGCTATATATGTGTGTGAATATATGTGTATGTGAATATATGTGTGTCTGTGTGTGAATATATTTGCGTGTGTGTGTGAATATATCTGTGTGTGTGCGTGGATATTTGTGTGTGAATATATATGTGTGAATATATATGAATGTGTGTGTGAATATATATGAATGTGTGTGTGAATATATATGTATGTGTGCGTGAATGTGTGTGTATATGTGTGTGTGTGAATAGGGGGTTGCACGTAAGGTCACAAGGTCATAGGACTTGACGCATGGAGCTGCTCAATCCATCTGAAGACATCCGTCACTTCCAGTATATGTTATTAATGCAAAAAACGCGTACTTTCCTATCTGTTAAAAACCGCCAAAATGTTGAATCTGTGCTCTGAAAAAAATTGTGGAAGTTGGGGTAAGTGTGAGAGACATGTACCCAACATTAGAATTCCAAACGTGAAATGAAATGTAGGTAAAGAGAAGCGAGAATTGAAGGGACAACAACAGCTAAAGTGCTTGGTAAACATTGGCTGTGCAGATATCGTAATTGAAAATATTGGAATTATCGTGTTTGCTCACTGCATTTCATCAACAGTAAGGCATTATTCGTGTTTTTTCTTGATTCCTTTGGTATCTAAAAATTCTCAGAAGTGATAAATCTGGCTGTAAATTTTTCTTCAGGTGCGTTTTCATTTTGTACGTAAAAACCCACTTGAGAACCATGGGCGATTTTAAAAAAAAAATACAGCCAGATTTATCACTTCTGAAACTTTTTAGATGCCAAAGGAATCAAGAAAAAACACAAATAATGCCATAGTGTTGATGAAATACAGTGAGCAAACGGCCAATGTTTGCTAAACACTATGTCTGTTGTCCCTTCAGCTCTCACTTCTATCTACCGTCATTTCTCCTCACTTTTGGAATTCTGAAGTAGGCTAAATGTCTCACATGCTCATCCCGATTTCCATCGTTATTTGTAGCGCAAAAAATTGACATTTTCGGCGGGTTTTAACGGACCCGCTACGTTCAGATTCAGATTCAGATTCAACTTTAATTGTTGTTGTCGGTGTACAGTACAGAGACAACGAAATGCGGTTAGCATCTCCCTGGAAGATGGAGTTAGAAACAATGGTAAGTGCCTACCTGCAGTACATCGCGTGTAATCCATTTGGTGTAGCGTAGCAACAGTACGGGTCATGGGTCGTGACCCGACTACCTCCCTAGATGTGTGTGTGTATGTGTGAATATATATGTGCGTGTGTGTGTGAATATATGTGTATGTGTGTGACTATGTGTGCGTGTGCGTATGTGTGTGTGAGTATGTATGTGTGTGTGTGTGAGTGTGTGTGTGTGAATATGTGTGTGAGTGAATATGTGTGTGTGTGAATATGTGTGTGTGTGAATATGTGTGTGTGTACATGTGTGTGTCTGAATATGTGTGTGCGAATGTGTGAGTGTGTGCGTGATTATATGTGTGTGTGTGAATATGAGTGTGTGTGTGCGTGATTATGTGTGTGTGTGAATATGAGTGTGTGTGCATATGTGTGTGAGTGCATGTGAATATATATGTGTGTGTGAAATAATATTATAATTCGTCATTCAAAGCTTATTTGTTAAGTTTAATAGTGTGCTGGCTGTCAGGAAGTAGCTGTTCCTCAATGTAGATGTTACAGTTTTCAGTCGGACGTGACTCCAGAAGTCGGGCATCAGTCAGTCCACAAGCTGTGAGAGTCAGTCCAAAGGCCATGAGTTAATCCCAAGGCAGTGAGTGAGTCCACAGGTCATGAGTAAATCGCTCACTGCCCCCTCTCCTCCACTGACATCCCCCACCTCAAGATGCTGCCCTCCGCCATGCTATAGGATGCACCCCCTACTGAAGCCGTCCACATCCCCTGCATGAGGACACCCCACCCCCTTCTCATCAGTACACGACAACCCCCACCTGAAGCTGCCCTTGGCTGCACGACATTTACCACCCATAGGGCAGTGTCTTGCGGTGGGGGATGAGTCTGTATGTGTGTGTGATTGAGTCTGTGTGTGCGTGTGTGTGTGTGAGTGAGTGAGTGAGTGTCCGTGTGTGTGTGTGTGTGTGTGTGTGTATATGAGTCTGTGTGTATGAGTATGTGTGTGTGGGTCTTTGTGTGAATGTGTGTGTCATTGAGTTTGTGTGCGTGAATGAGTCTGTTTGTGAATATGTGTATGAGAATGTGTGTGTGTGTGAATATGTGTGTGTGTATGTGTGTGTGTGTGTGTGTGTGTGTGTGTGAATGTGGATGTGTGTGTGAATATGTGCGTGTGTGTGTGTGTGTGTGTGAATATGTGTGTGTGTACGTGTGTGTGTCTGAATATGTGTGTGAGTGAATATGTGTGTGTGTGTATGAATATATGTGTGTGTGAGTGCGTGTGAATATATGTGTGTGTGTGTGTGTGTGAAATAATATAGTATTTCGTAGTTCAGAGCTTATTTGTTAAGTTTAATAGCATGATGGCTGTCAGGAAGAAGCTGTTCCTCAATGTAGATGTTACCGTTTTCAGTTTACAAAAGTCGGACGTGACTCCAGAAGTCAGGCATCAGTCAGTCCACAAGCTGTGAGAGTCAGTCAGTCTAAAGGACATGAGTTAATCCCAAGGCAGTGAGTGAGTCCACAGGTCATGAGTAAATCGCTCACTGCCCCATCTCCTCCACTGACATGCCCCACATCCGCTTGGCTATAGGATGCACCCCCTACTGAAGCTCCCCTCAAACCCTGCATGAGCCCCACCCCCCCATTTCTCATCAGCTCACGAGAACCCCCACCTGAAGCTGTGCCCATCCCTTGGCTGCATGATGTTTACCACCCCCTACCCCACCCTGACAGCCCCCATCTCAAAAAATGTTTTGCACAAAATCTTCAGTGTTCATTAACAACTGAAATTGTCTTTCAGCTGCTTTTTCAACATCATGTCAGGAAATGTTGGAGGTCAAGGTGATGTTGCTATTGCTGTAGTATCCTCTAGGATAGCAGCTACATTTCTGCCTGGTGGAAGAACTACACATTCTCGATTCAAGATACCCATCCAAGTGGCCGAGGATACATTGTGCAACATTGAGAAGAACTCTAAGACGGCACATTTCACGAGGCAAGTGAAAGTCATTGTTTGGGATGAATGTCCAATGATTAGGAGAGAATGCTTTGAAGTTGTGGACAGAACTTTTCCAGATGTCTTCAGCAACACTAAGCATTTTGGTGCCCCTCTGCCAGTACAGGCCTCAGTGACTGAGCTGCCAGCCCAAAAATCCATTCTGCCCACAAACTCCATACTAGCCCTCTGGAAACCAGTACCTTTGGCCCAACATACTAGCTCAACAGAAATATGAAGGGAAATGTCAAAGGTTTCCTGAAGGATGGAACATCGCCCAAGAATCTTGTCATTAATAGCGTGCTTCGTTGAATGATAACTTCTGAGATATTCTCAGATGTTCCTTCTTAAAATTTGACCGCTGACTTTCTCTATATAAAAATTGTCTCTTTTTATCAACAGGAAATAGTCATCAAGAGGCAGGGAGCAGCAGAACACAACAAGACACAACAAGTAAAAACTTAATAAATCTCATCTTTAACATTCAAATTGTTCTTATATTTTAAGAATCATTCACATTTTAAACTAATAAAACCTTTTTGCACTTTTAATGCTGTGTGTTCTTCATCACAATAGAACCTAATAGGCAGGAACGGCTGCTCTTTGGGAGAGCCACTAAGAGTGCATGGGGGGGAGGTTGTTTGGAGATGCACTGAATGTGTGGGTGGGAGGGGAATGGCAAGGAGCAGAGTGGGGGGGTGAAGGTAGGTGGGGTGACTGAGTAAACTGCCAGCGTACCAGGCGTGAGTGACTGCACTGCCAGCCCACGAGCCGTGAGTTAGTGAACTGTCAGCCCACCAGCTGTAAGTGACTGAACTGCCAGCCCAATAATCCATTCAGTCCACCCTCTTCCCCCTTCTCTCTTACAGTCTCACCTGTTTTGGGCAGAATTTCTGGCAGTTTCTCAGCCGCCAGCCTGCCAGGTCCGTGTGATTGTACTGCCAGCCCTCAGTGACTGAGCTGCCAGCCCTCAGTGACTGTGCTGCCAGCCCAAACATCCATTTGGCCCACAAATTCCATACTAGCCCTCTGGAAATCAGTACCTTCGGCCCCCAACACTCATACTAGCGCAACAGAAAGCCCCCCCCCCCCCCCACACTGGTCAGCAATATTGGAATTGGTCGAGAGGTGGAATATTGTGTTGGGTGTCCAGCCCTCCCGTCTGATGCCGGGACCCAACGGGTCCCACTTATTCTAGTAATACATAAAATTAGGGAGTGAAAGTCCTCCCGACATCTTTTGGTTTACATAAGTATTTTTTTTTTCTATGTGATCTATGATCCCAAAATAAAGTTAGTAATATTAGAGTCTAATTTTTATTTTAATGTATTTTGGTATATATACAGGTATAGACTGAAATAGGTATAATAATTGTGGTAGGAAGATCGTTTTTATAGCATTTATTCTACCTAATAATGATAAAGGGAGTGTTTTCCAAAATTTAATCAGCATATTAAGTTTATTTAATAAAGGTATAAAATTAGCGTTGAATAATGCTTTATATTTTCTAATAATCTGAATACCCAAGTATTTAAATGTTTCTGTTGCAATTTTAAAGGGGAACTTCAGTAAGTGTGTAGGTTTTAACGTCATGATTTTACTTTTATTCCAATTTATTCTATATCCAGAAAAGGACCCGAATTCCTCTGTTAAATTTAGTAAATTTGGTATGTTGGTTTGTGACTTTGAAATATATAAAAGTGTATCGTCTGCATATAATGAAATTTTATTCTTTGAGTCCCTAGTATTACAGCCCTGAATATTCGGATGAATTCTTATACTTTCAGCCAAAGGTTCTATCATAACGGCAAATAGCAGGGGTGATAACGCACATCCCTGCCTATTACCCCTTGATAATTGAAATTTTTGAGATAACATATTGTTAGTTAATATTCTTGCCATCGGTTTGTCATACAATAATTTTACCCATGTAATAAAATTCTCTCCCATAATAAATTTTTGCAGTACTTTATATAAGTACTGCCACTTTACCTGATCAAATGCTTTCTCTGCGTCCAAAGAAATAATTGATATATCTTCTTCCTCTACTTTATGTGAGTACATTATATTAAACAGGCGTCTCAAATTATTGAATGAGTATCTTTTGTGTATAAACCCCGTTTGATCAGGGTTTATCAATTTACTAATATATTTGCTTAATCTTCTTGCTAAAGTCTTTGCTAAAATGTTCTGGTCTGTATTTAAAAGTGATATAGCTCTATATGAGCCCGGATCTTCTAATCTTTTTTTGGAATAAGCGTAATAGTTGATTCTGCTAATGTTTCAGGTAGTTTATTTTCTTTAAAAGCATAAGTATATAAATTAAATAAGTAAGGAGTCGTTATCTCATGAATCGTTTTTATAAAATTCATTACTAAAACCATCTGGTCTTACCATTTTTCAACGATTTTATTGTTTCACCTATTTCTTCGATTGTAATTTGAGCTCCAAGTTCCTCTTGTTCCAAAAGGTCAAGTTTTGGAAGATTACAGTTATCTAGAATGTTTTAAATTTTACTATCTTCTATTTTAGTTTTAGATGTGTATAAATGTAGATCAAATTGAGCAAATCTGTTATTAATATCTTTAGTAAGTATTAGTAATTCACCTTTCTCTGATTTAATTTCAGTTATAGTATTTTCCTTTTCTTGTTTTTTTCAATTGGCGAGCTAAAAGCTTATGTGGTTTGTCACCAAACTCAAAATGTTCCTGTTTTGTAATTTGGAATAATCTTATTACTCTTGCCGATAAAATTCGATTAAGTTTAAATTTCAGTAATATTATCTTATTGTGTTTATCTGTAGTGGAATCTTTAGCATTCTCTAACTCTGTCTGATTTCTTGTTCTAACAACATTTGTTCTGTCTTATTCTTTTTATTTTGAAAACTTTGATATGAAATCATAATTCCACAAATAAATGCCTTAAAAGTTTCCCATAATAAAGAAGACGAAGTACCTGGTGTATCATTTGTATCAAAAAAAAGTTTCATTTGTTGTTTTAAATATTGATAGCCTTGTAAGTCATTTAAAATATGTGTATTAAACCGTCAAAAAGATTTTTTACCCGGCATTCCCTCGAACTTTACTGAAAATGTCAACGGAGAGCGATCTGAAATACTACTAATGTGGTATGTCGGATTAATTGTATATGGCATTAATTTCATATCCACTAAAAAATAATCAATTCTAAAATAAGTTTTATGTACCGAAGAGTAAAACGAGTATTCCCTTCCAACTGGATTAGCAGATCTCCATACATCTATTATATTAGTTTTTTTTATATATGTATTTAGAAGTTCACTAGTCTTGGATTTTAAATTACTCCTCCTTTGTTTTGCTGATTTATCTAGATATGAATCTAAAACACAGTTGAATTCCCCCCCCCCCCTATTATCACATTTTGGTAATTAAACTCTGATATTATATCTATAATTTCATCAAAAAATTAGGGGTTGTCAAAATTCGGAGCGTGAATATTTATCATAGTTAGTGGGCTTGCATAAATTTCTCCTGAAACTATAATTTACCTTCCCTCTTTATCTGATATAGTATTCTTTAATTTAAAAGGCATACATTTTCGAATAAGAATAGCCGTAACTCTAGATTTAGAAGTAAATGAGGAGTACCCTGTAGTACGTTTGACCTATCCACTTCGCCTTTAATCCCATTTGTGTTTGTTGTTTCATGTGAGTTTCCTGCAAAAACATCATGTCGCTTTTCAAAGATTTTAGTTGAGCAAAAATTTTACCCCTCTTAATTGGTTCATTGGCACCCCTTATATTCCAACTACAGAATGTAATTCCTCCATTCTTTATTTGTCTATCGTCTTGCATTATAAATCAAGATAGTATTCCTGAATCATATGGTGCAACCAAATACCTCAGAGTTCTGGGAGTTGGGTGATCATCCCAAGTTTTTAGATTTATATTGCATCTCCTTCTTGTATAGTGCCTTAATAAAAGAAAGAAAAGATGTGATATAGAATTGATTACAAAAAAGATAAGTAAATAAAAGTCTTTACAGTGATTTAAAAAAAAAGTGATATTAAGAAACGATACTTTAAAGACGAATAGCCACCAATGGTGGGGAAACATTTATAGACTTCCGTTGATATTGTTATACATTGAGCTCCACCCCCTTAGTAGAGCCTCATAAAAAGCTACAGACCGTTTCATATCTTGTCTTTTCTTATATAAATTTATCGAAATAAATTCAGGAAGAGACATAAGAAGTAAAAAAACTAATATAAAACACAACATATACACAGTTCTATAAGTATATACGCCTTTCCAATTTGTCTAACCTTAATCTAATCTAAACTTTACCATATATATCCACCCAAGATTCTTACGTAATATCCCATTCTTTAACTACCATACAAGCAGGTACCAAGGGGTTAAACAAAACCTCACTCCTGGATCTTTTCCAGGTTTATGCTGCGCCTAACTCCTTCCCACACACAAAAAAAGGAAGGTTAGTAATGTTATAAACATTTTAGTTAGTTAGTTAATTAGTATATATCTTTTTTAGTATATATCATTGATATTTCACAAATAGTTAGTATTGTTAAATTTGTTAAAATCATTGGTTATTTATAATCAAAGTATAATGATTAGAGATCTTCTTAAATCAACAGTTTTTATATTCCAATTAGTGTTATCTCGTTCCATGTCCATTATACATTCCCTCATTAATTTTGTATTTTCAACGTCCTTTGTTTATCTTTGAGCTTTTCATTCAAGGTGAAACATGGACAGTACTCTCAAAAACACATTCCTGACAGATAAGCTTGGTAACTGCCTGGAAAGCTCCGCCATCCTAACCAGTTCAAAACTCTATCATAAGAATTAAAAAGCTCAATAATCTTCCTTGGTGACAGCTTCCCCCGATGTTTTCTTTACGATATCCTCTGCGTACTTAAAAGCTTTTTCGGGATCTGTAAATGAGCGTTTAGTGCCGTTATAAGTAATTTTCATTTTTGCTGGAAAAAACACGCAGTATCTCACATCGGAGACTGCATTCAAAATGTGTCTTGTCTGTGTAAACAAGTTCCTATTCCGATATTCGAATATTATCCCCACGATATGCCAGATTCTTCCCATGGGTAATCTTTTTCATTATAAATTCCACTGAAGAGATATCAAGGAATTTCACAATTATCTGTCTTGAAGAATTTGTCCCTCTTGCAACACGTCCAACTCGGTGAGCGACACCTATTCTTGGTTCTTCCGGCAGTTCAAAAACATATTTGAGTAAGTCAGTAACGAAAGTACATGTTTGAGATTCATGTCCCTCTCGTCCTTCTCCTACTCCAAGAATTCTCAAATTTTGCCTTCTAGACCTTGCTTCCAGGTCCAGACATTTGTCAGTCATTCTTACAAGTTTTTCCTCTTCTGCTTTCTGTGATTTTTTCAAGCTCTTTATTTCCGTGACCATCTTTCTCCATCTCTTCCATTAGCTCATCCAGTTTTCCCATATCATCCTTCACATCAGTAAATTTCTTATTATAGTCATTTTCGATTCTAGCACACTCTGACTTCAGTTTTTTTTTTAATCAAATTCCTTATATTGCTTCTTCAGCTACTTTAACTCACCACAAGTATTATCAATTTTTTGAGAAATTCTCTCCATATAAGTCTCCAAACTGTGCTTATTACTCCCCATATTAGACTTCATACTCTGCATCTTTTCCAGTGTAGTCTTGATTGTAGCAGTAATATCTAAAATCATTTGTTTTACCTCCTTCTCCTCCTTGTCTCCTTTTGTAGCCATTTCAAACAGAGATCCTTGGCTGTAAGAATCTTCTTCTTCTGAGCCTTCTTCTGTCGTTTGCAGAATATCCAGAACTTCCTCGAGCTTGAGACTTATGGTGTTCTTCTTAGGTGCTCGTGAACTTTTTTCTCTGCTCATTTAAAACTCCCGATTTTTACCGTTAAACACCCGATATTCGCGTCACCTTCTGATAACGTCACCGTTACGCGATGCCAAGCAGCTCCGGTGAGTTTTGTAAAAATCGGTACTGATTTAGAAAACGGCTTTTTAGCGATTTTTATGGGAGAGAAGCTCAATGCCGCGCGTTAGTGCTCCTTTCTTTACCATTCTATCTACATGAGATTCCACCTTCAGGGAACTGTGCACAGTAATTCCTAGATCCCTCTGTTCAACTGCATTCCTCAACTCACTACCATTTACCATGTACATCCTATTTTGATTTGTCCTGCCAAGATGTAGCACCTCACACTTATCAGCATTAAACTCAATCTGCCATTTTTCAGCCCACGATTCCAAATGGCCTAAATCTCTCTGTAGACTTTGAAAATCTACTTCATTATCCACAACACCACCTATCTTAGTATCATCTGCATACTTACTAATCCAATTTACCACACCGTCATCCAGATCATTGATGTACATGACAAACAACAGTGGACCCAACACAGATCCCTGTGGCACCCCACTAGTCACCGGCCTCCAACCTGATAAACAGCCATCCACCATTACTCTCTGGCATCTCCCATTCAGCCACTGTTGAATCCACCTTGCTACTCCACCATTAATACCCAACAATTAAACCTTCTTAACCAACCTCCCATGAGGAACCTTGTCAAAGGCCTTACTGAAGTCCATATAGACAACATCCACTGCTTTACCCTCATCAATTTCCCGAGTAACCTCTTCAAAAAAATCAAGAAGATTAGTCAAGTATGACCTTCGAGGCACAAATCCATTCTTAATCAGACCCTGTTTATCCAGATGCTTATATATATTATCTCTAAGTATCCTTTCCATTAATTTGCCCACCACTGACGTCAAACTTACAGGTCTATAATTGCTAGGTTTACTCTTAGAACCCTTTTTAAACAATGGAACAACATGCGCAGTACGCCAATCCTCCGGCACTTTTCCCGTTTCTAATGACAATTGAAATATTTCTGTCAAAGCCCCTGCTATTTCTACACTAACTTCCCTCAATGTCCGAGGGAATATCCTGTCAGGACCTGGAGACTCATCCACTTTTGTATTTTTCAAAAGTGTCAGTACTTCCTCTTCTTTGAATCTCATAGTTTCCGTAGCTACTCTACTTGTTTCCCTTACCTCACATAATTCAATATCCTTCTCCTTGGTGAATACCGAAGAAAAGACATTGTTCAATATCTCCCCCATCTCTTTTGGCTCTGCAGATGGCTGTCCACTCTGACTCTCTAATGGACCAATTTAATCCCTCGTTATCCTTTTGCTATTAAAGGATAACGTGTGGTTATCCGCTGCACTGCAGGCTCGTCTGGTATGTGGACAATACTCCCACCGTGTGGTGATCCGCGAGCAACTTCCTCTTGCCAGAGTAAAGGAGTGTTCAAGAAGGAACTGCAGATGCTGGAAAATCGAAGGTACACAAAAATGCTGGAGAAACTCAGCGGGTGCAGCAGCATCTATGGAGCGAAGGAAATAGGCACCGTTTCGGGCCGAAACCGTTCTTCAGACTGATAGGGGGTGGTGGGGAGAAGGAAGGAAAAAGGAGGAGGAGGAGCCCGGGCCCCGAGGGATGGGAGGAGACAGCCCGAGGGCTGAGGAAGGGGAGGAGACAGCAAGGGCTAACAAAATTGGGATAATTCAATGTTCATGCCCGCAGGATGCAGACTCCCCAAGCGGAATATGAGGTGCTGTTCCTCCAATTTTCGGTGTTGCTCACTCTGGCCATGGAGGAGACCCATGACAGAGAGGTCGGACAGGGAGTGGGAGGGGGATTTGAAGTGCTAAGCCACCGGGAGGTCAGGTAGGTTCTTGCGGAGCGAGTGGAGGTGTTCGGCGAAACGATCGCCCAACCTCCGCTTAATCTCACCGATGTAGATCAGCTGACATCTAGAGCAGCGGATGCAGGAGATGAGGTTGGAGGAGATACATGTGAACCTCTGTCGCAGCTGGAACGACTGCTTGGGTCCTTGAATGGAGTCGAGGGGGGAGGTAAAGGGACAGGTGTTGCATATCTTGCGGTTGCAACGGAAAGTGCCCGGGGAGGGGGTGGTACGGGAGGGAAGGGAAGAATTGACAAGGGTGTTGCCGAGGGAGCGGTCTTTGCAGAAGGCAGACATGGGGAGAGATGGGAAGATGTGGCGAGTGGTGGAGTCACGTTGGAGGTGGCGAAACTGACGGAGGATTACTTGTATGTGATGGCAGGTGGGGTGAAAGGTGAGGACTAGGGGGACTCTGCCCTTGTTGCGAGTGCGGGGATGGGGAGAGAGAGCAGTGTTGCGGGGTAAGGAAGAGACCCTGGTGCGAGCCTCATCTATGGTGGAGGAGGGGAACCCCCGTTCCCTGAAGAATGAGGACATTTCAGATGCCCTGGTGTGGAACGCCTCATCCTGGGAGCAGATGCGGCGTAGACGGAGGAATTGGTAGGGGATGGAGTCCTTACAGGAAGCAGGGTGTGAAGAAGAGTAGTCCAGATAGCCATGGGAGTCACTGGGTTTATAGTGGATGTCGGTCAGAAGTATATCACCTGCGATGGATATAGTGAGGTCAAGGAATGGTAGGGAAGTGTCGGAAATAGTCCAGGTGTATTTGAGTGCCGGATGGAAATTGGTGGTGCAGTTGATGAAGTCAGTCAGTTGTGTGTGGGTGCAGGAGGTAGCACCAAAGCAGTCGTCGATGTAACGAAGGAGGAGGTCGGGTATGGGGCCCTGGTACGTATTGATCAAGAATTGTTCGATGTACCCGACAAAGAGTCAGGCATAGCTGGGGCCCATGCGTGTGCCTATAGCTACGCCTTGTATTTGGAGGAAATGGGATGTGTCAAACGTGAAGTTATTGAAGGTAAGGACCAGCTCCGCTAGGCGGAGGAAACTGTCAGTGACTGGGTATAGGTTGCTTCTCTGGTCGAGGAAGAACCGGAGGGCTTTGAGACCATCCTGGTGGGGGATGGAGGTGTAAAGTGACTGGACGTCCATGGTGTAGATGAGGGGGTGAGGGCCTAGAGAATGGAATGCGCGGAGACGGCGGAGAGTGTCTGAGGTGTCTTGAACATAGGTGGGAAGGGATTTAACCAAGGGGGATAGGATGGAGTCAAGGTATGTGGAGATGAGTTCGGTGGGGCACGAACAGGCAGAGACAATGGGTCTACGGGGACAGTCAGATTTGTGGATTTTGGGGAGAAGGTAAAATCGGGCCGTGCGGGCTGGGGAACGATGAGGTTGGAGGCTCGGCCGGGCAGGGCGTGGGAGTTGATGAAGTCGGTGATGGTGCTAGAGATGGTGGCCTGCTGCTCGTCAGTGGGGTCATGGTCCAGGGGTAGGTAGGAGGAGGTGTCCGATAGTTGGCGTGTGGCCTCAGCTTTGTAGATATCGACGCGCCAGACTACCACGGCACCTCCCTTGTTGGCTGGTTTGATAACCCAATATGGGTTGTTGCGGAGTGATTCGATGGCAGTGCGTTCAGGGGGGAGAGATTGGAGTAAGACAGGGGAGTGGAGAAGTTGAGGCGGTTGACGTTGCAACAGCAGTTTTGGATAAAGAGTTCCAAAGCTGGGTGGACATGAGGGGGGTTCCACGAGGAGGGGGTGCGTTGGAGACTGGGAAAGGGGTCATCAATGGGGGGCGAGGAGTGTTGCTTATTTTTAACACCTTCTGGTCACAGCAGAGAGAGCGATCCCAGGAGACGGTGCAGCAGAATGGTAGCAAGAGGAAGATATACTTTGAGGATTTGTAGCATGGAAGGCATTTTGTACATATTTGAATATGTACAAGTTGGGACTATCTATCGGGTATGTGAGTGGAAGTACGGCATTTGTACAAATCTATTGATCGGGATGACATGTGAATTTTGCAACTTTTTGGGGGCATGGAAATTGAAAGAACCATTGCTATTCCAGAAGATCTGAGGAATAAGATAAAATGCTGCCATGCTAGAAACACTCAACAGATTGAGCAGCATTTGATAATGGATAGTCCACCATTGCACTTTTCACTGTTTTCAGTATTTACTATTTTTATCAATGAAGTAAATGCACTTTGTCTTTATTACAATGGTAATGATTTGTGCTTGACCCGATCCCACACAACGGTAAGATAACCAAATATATTTGATGTAGATGCTAGAGGTTAATTAAAGGTAGAGAAAGATTACCTGTCCACAGCTGGAATAGTTCAGGACCAGAAGTAGTACCATTTAATGCAGAATTGTATCTTTCAGCTATGATAATAGAGAAAGGCTGCAAGATAGCAAAGGATAATCCTTGTTTGTTGAGGGTGAATCAGTTGGAGAGCTGAGAGCTGAGAGGAACAGATGCTTGGTCAACAGTCCAGTAGTACAATATGTAACTGCACAGTGAAATTATTTTAGCACATGTAGGCATCGCCTTTGTCAAAGTCCAAATATAGTCCGCCTGCAAGCTTGATGTACTGCTGCGGTTCCTGTGAACTGACCTCCATCTCCTTACCCATCTTTGTGGCCCGCGGGGCGACTCCACCTACCTTCAAGGCGCTGTCGGCATGAACCCCGTTCACCCTCCTACTGGGACACTCCTAGCGCGTGACGTCTTCAGCTCCCTCCTGGTAACGCTGTCCGATGAACCTTTGGGTGGGTTTGGGCAGCGTCCTGTAGAGATGAGACAGATGATTCTCCTATGAAGTAGGACTGGTGGTTGTATTGCAGACATATACCTGACATCATGGAGACCCTGCAGAGTCCAGGCCTGGGATATTGTCCTATTGTGGAATGGGAACCCCATGGATGAGGTGGAATGTGCCATGGGAGCAGTGGGGATTACAGAGTTGGGACCTTTGCAGTTGGCCCATGAAATGGTTTATTTCCCGTTCCTGCTAGTGAGGAATTTGGCAATAGGTAACATGGAGGTGTGGAAGCTTTTGTTGAATGTCACGGTTGAGGTAAGAATAGGGCCAGCAGAGTGTGACAGTAATTCCCCATCAGTGGGTATGTTTCCTCTTTCTCTGTGAGTTGAAGCCTCCAAACAGGTGAGGTGTGGATGTTGGGGATTGGCCGTGGTTGGTCTGGAATAGTGATACGGTGATCAGGGGGTTTGAAAGCTTCAGGGATCTGGCACAAACGATGAATTGCTGCCTTGGATAGACCAGACAAAGTCTTATGGATGACAGGAAGACATGAAGAGCTAGATGGTCTACTTTTCTTGTTTGTTAATTTGCAGGGGTATACCATCTTGTTTTCACACAGAGAGTTGTGAGTCTGTGGAATTCTCTGCCTGAGAGGTCGATGGAGGCCGGTTCTCTGGATACTTTCAAGAGAGAGCTAGATAGGGCTCTTAAAGATAGCGGAGTCGGGGGATATGGGGAGAAGACAGTAACGGCGTACTGATTATGGATGATCAGCCATGATCACATTGAATGGCGGTGCTGACTTGAAGGGCTGAATGACGTACTCCTGCACATATTGTCTATTGGAATGGCGGTGCTGGCTCGAAGGGCTGAATGGCCTACTCTTGCACATATTGTCTATTGTTTGGATGGGGTGTTTTCCACATCTCCGCTGCACTGTAATGCTGTTTGTTGATTCGCCAGACAATGTCGTCTTTCACATTCAATTGTCACCTGATTGTTCTGTTAATGTTTATTCCAGAGCTACAGAGTTTGTGAAAGCCTGTCTTCATCATGGTTGAAGGTGGTAATTGGGGAGGTGATTCAGTGGCCTCTACATCAAAGGAACAAAAAGATTTGTGAACCTTCTGTGACATACATATGATCCCCTGACAGTGCATGTGCACCTGATGCAAGAAATGATGTTCACACGGAAGTGGGAATAGGGAAGGGGCTGAGCACAGAGAGTTGACATCTACCGGGATATCACAGTCACAGGTGGGCGGACGCAGGAATTATCTATCAATCCAACAACATATGAAAAAAAAGAGATTTGCAATTGTATACGGATTTAGATGTTTTCTATCAACTTCTTGGTGTGTCGCTTGTTCCATGCTGTCCTTGCTTTATTTCTCGCAAATCCCAAAGACATTGAGTCTAAATGTCTGGGATCGAGAAATGTGGTGACAGTGACAGCTGTAGACAAAAAGGCAGCATTTGAACTGCATGGTACTAGGGCATTCTGATAAAACGGGAGTACATATGTATCAAGGATTAAAAAAAACAACTGCACTGGGCCCAAATATTTTCAAATACTGACCTTTCATCCATCTTAAGATCCGAAGTTGATAATCACTGATGGTTACAGAATTTTCAATTCCACTGCAACTCCTGAGAAAATGCAGTCAATGCTTACATACAAAATAACTCGTCAATAGACCAAAGTGGAAAGTAACCCTCATGTCAAACAACAGAAAAGTAAAGATAATTTCCAACAAGGCAGAATATATAACCACATAACCTTGATACTCAATGCCATAATCGGCGCCACATCATCAAACATCAATATCTTGGCAATCATCATTGACTCAATAATTGAACTGGAACTGATACATATGCTGTAGATGTACAGGCCTGTGGTTGTATATCTTGCAGCAAATAATCCACCTGCAAGGTTTGCCAGGAAGCATGATAACAGCACCAACAACTTTCTATCCAAAAAGCAAATGCAACAGGCAAGATTTTACATGTGTCCTTGAAGCTTTTTCTGAGGCAGCATTTTAAACTTTTGTGTGCAGAAAAAAAATTAATTGGGACTTCTCTTCCTTCAATCCGGGACATTGCGTGCAAACGTTGCTTGTCCAAGACCAACAGTATTATAAAGGACCCCACACATCTCCATCATGGACTGTTCACTCTGCTGCCTCGGGCAAAATATGTCGTAGTATAAGGAACAGAACGGCCAGGTTTTGCAACAGCTTCTTCCTCCGAGCCATCAGACTCTTGAATGCCATGTAATGTGCGGCCACTATTATCTATTTTATCTTTTTATCCATTTTATCCTTTTGCTATTTTATGTTGCACGGGGAGCCAGATGCACCGAAATTTTGTTCAGACTTGCATTTATTGATGTATTTCTGAATGACAATAAAGTTTTGATTGATTGATTAATTGATTGGTTTGATTGATGCGTTAAACATCCATTGATGAACTGAGGAACAATCATCAAAAGTGTCGAAAACTCTGGACATTCGGTTCCTTCTTAATGGCTAAGTTTGAAACAGAAATGAGGAGAGAACAGTGGGGATGTTAAAGTTCAAAAATAAGCGATTTTGTAAAAATGAATTGTTTCATGTAAATTAAAGAAAAGCAATTTCAGTCTAATCAGCGAATCAAATAGATCCTCTAGGGGCGCTGCACTGGCAGCAGCCTCTGCCTGTCTGTCATTTCTATCAAAGATCTTATAGCGAAGCAAGATGGGTGGCTCTCACGCAAACGTGTTGTCCGCTCATGGGCGGATTCATGGGTGATTATAGGACCCATTTTAGCAACCAGCCCCGCCATCTTGCTCCGTCATCTTGCTTCCGGCCAAAGATTGGATCCGCAGCGGGGAGAGGGAGTGTGTGGCCTGGGGAGAGGGAGTGTTTGGCCCGGGGCAGCGGGGAGAGGGAGTGTGTGGCCCGGGGAGAGGGAGTGTTGGGCCCGGGGCAGCGGGGAGAGGGAGTGTGTGGCCCGGGGCAGCGGGGAGAGGGAGTGTGTGGCCCGGGGCAGCGGGGAGAGGGAGTGTATGGCCCGGGGCAGCGGGGAGAGGGAGTGTGGGGCCCGGGGCAGCGGGGAGAGGGAGTGTGTGGCCCGGGGCAGCGGGGATAGGGAGTGTGGGGCCCGGGGCAGCGGGGAGAGGGAGTGTGTGGCCCGGGGCAGCGGGGAGAGGGAGTGTGTGGCCCGGGGCAGCGGGGAGAGGGGGTGTGTGGCCCGGGGCAGCGGGGAGAGGGAGTGTGGGGCCCGGGGCAGCGGGGAGAGGGAGTGTGTGGCCCGGGGCAACGGGGAGAGGGAGTGTGTGGCCCGGGGCAGCGGGG
Source organism: Amblyraja radiata (assembly GCF_010909765.2). Taxonomy (NCBI): domain Eukaryota; kingdom Metazoa; phylum Chordata; class Chondrichthyes; order Rajiformes; family Rajidae; genus Amblyraja; species Amblyraja radiata. The sequence continues at coordinate 3,601,511 of NW_022630088.1, read as the reverse complement.
AGAGGGAGTGTGGGGCCCGGGGCAGCGGGGAGAGGGAGTGTGTGGCCCGGGGCAACGGGGAGAGGGAGTGTGTGGCCCGGGGCAGCGGGGAGAGGGAGTGTGGGGCCCGGGGCAGCGGGGAGAGGGAGTGTGGGGCCCGGGGCAGCGGGGAGAGGGAGTGTGTGGCTCGGGGCAGCGGAGAGAGGGAGTGTGTGTCCCGGGGAGAGGGAGAGGGAGTGTGTGGCCCGGGGCAGCGGGGAGAGGGAGTATGTGGCCCGGGGAGAGGGAGAGGGAGTGTGTGGCCCGGGGAGAGGGAGTGTGAGGCCCGGGGCAGCGGGGAGAGGGAGTGTGGGGCCCGGGGCAACGTGGAGAGGGAGTGTGCGGCCCGGGGCAGCGGGAGAGGGAGTGTGGGGTCCGGGGCAGCGGGAGAGGGAGTGTGGGGCCCGGGGCAGCGAGGAGAGCGAGTGTGGGGCAGCGGGGAGAGGGGCATGGGAGGGTGGGAGACATTGTAGTGAGGGGGCAGGCGAGGAAGTGCCGGGGGGGGTGGGGGGGGGGGGGTGGGGTGGATAAGGCCTAGTGTGTGTGAAGTTGCGCGGAGGTTTACAATGTTTCTTATTTACAATGTTTCTTATTTAATGTCCCTTGTCTAGTCTGAAATAAAGTTCATTATTGGATCAGAAGAAACATAATTGTGTGTGTTATATGATTCTATACATTTATATCACATTCATGTATGTGTGTTTATAAACATTTTATTCTTTTACAAGAATTAACAGAATTATGAACTAACAGAATTATGAATCTAACCCTATTTCACGCACAAAAACTTCCATCAGTTTTCCTGGTGCGTCAATTACCCTGCGAGTCGGGTCGGTTCCGGTTACTACAAAATCAACTCAAACACAGCTTGTGAGACATTTAAAAATAAATGATTTAAAAAACATTAAAAAAGACAATTACCAGAGTCAAATTTTATTCTTGACAAGAAGTATGAACTGACAGATTTAAGAATCTAACCCACACAAACTGTTGCCCCGCAACATTGATTACACTGCGAGTCGGGTCAGGTCAGGTAGGCTCAGGTTACTAAAATGGGCGGGGAAAATGCCCAGGATCCCCTCCATAGCTACTACACGTCAGGCCATTGCATTTCGCAGGAGTAGCCTATCTTGCTCCGCTATAAGATCTTTGATTTCTATCTTTTTTTTAATTTTTAGTTCGTCCAAAGTCTATTTTGGGGGGAAACTTTAACTTTTCTATGTGGGGGAGGTGGGCAGGGTAAGGGGGAAAACCATCTCCCAGTCTCTTCCTGGCGGGGACGCGACTATTTCTCCGAGTCGCGTCCTCGCCCGCAATCTCGCGGCCAACCAGCTGGATCGGAGCGACCTTTCCTGCCGGGGACCGGGAACCGGACCAGGGCTGCTACAGCGGCGGCGCAGCCTGGAGTCATCGCGGAGCGGGCGATGCCTACCTGGGTCGCCGGTTGGGGCTCCGGAGCGTTGGGCCGCTGCTCCAACATCGTGGAGCTCTGATGTGGAGAGCATCCAACGCGGGCGGCGCTGAACAACATCGTGGAGCTCTGGTGCGGAGATCTTCCAACCCGGGCGGCGCTGCTCCAGCATCTGGAGCTCTGGTGCGTTGAGCTTCCAACCCGGGCGGCGCTGCTCCAACATCGTGGAGTCCTGGTGCGGAGATCTTCCAACGCGGGCGGCGCTGAACAACATCGTGTAGTCCTGGTGCGGAGATCTTCCAACGCGGGCGGCGCTGCTCCAGCATCGTGTAGTCCTGGTGCGTTGAGCTCCCAACCCGGGCGGCGCTGCTCCAGCATCGTGGAGCTCTGGTGCGTTGAGCTTCCAACGCGGGCGGCGCTGAACAACATCGTGGAGACCTGGGGCTCCTTGCAGAGGGTCTCCAGCAGCGGGTCTCCAGCCGGCGCGGCCTGCGGACTTTGGAAGCCGCCGACTCATAGCAAAAGGATTTGAGTATAGGAGCAGGGAGGTTCTACTGCAGTTGTACAGGGTCTTGGTGAGACCACACCTGGAGTATTGCGTACAGTTTTGGTCTCCAAATCTGAGGAAGGACATTATTGTCCGCTGGTGAACCTTCTCTGCACTCCCTCTGTGCAGAGAAGGTTCACCAGACTGATTCCTGGGATGTCCGGACTGTCTTATGAAGAAAGACTGGATAGACTTGGTTTATACTCTCTAGAGTTTAGGAGATTGAGAGGGGATCTTATAGAAACTTACAAAATTCTTAAGGGGTTGGACAGGCTAGATGCAGGAAGATTGCTCCCGATGTTGGGGAAGTCCAGGACAAGGGGTCACAGCTTAAGGATAAGGGGGAAATCCTTTAAAACCGAGATGAGAAGAACTTTTTTCACACAGAGAGTGGTGAATCTCTGGAACTCTCTGCCACAGAAGGTAGTCGAGGCCAGTTGATTGGCTATATTTAAGAGGGAGTTAGATGTGGCCCTTGTGGCTAAGGGGATCAGAGGGTATGGAGAGAAGGCAGGTACGGGATACTGAGTTGGATGATCAGCCATGATCATATTGAATGGCGGTGCAGGCTCGAAGGGCCGAATGGCCTACTCCTGCACCTAATTTCTATGTTTCTATGTTTCTATGACTCCGGTAGGAGGGGGCCGGCTCTGGTGTCCACGCCGCTGAGGACGTCCCGCAGCCACGGCGTCGGACTTGTATCACCCCGGCGAGCGGTCCTGGACATCGTGCCGCCCGTAGTTGCAACTGCGGAGGGCACGGGGTGGCCCTGACCACGGGGAACAGTGGAGGAAGAGACTGACTTTGGTGCCTTCGCACACAGTGGGAAACTGTGATTCTGCTGTGTGGGGATGTTTTATGTTAAATTCTATAGTGTGTGTTCTTTATTTTATTGTTACAGAGAAAGGTTGAATAAGTTAGGTCTTTATTCTCTGGAGCGCAGAAGGTTAAGGGGGGACTTGATAGAGGTATTTAAAATTATGAGAGGGATAGACAGAGTTGACGTGG